>NC_083479.1:2120000-2180000 GCF_030014155.1 Tachysurus vachellii
GCTCAGCAGTGCATGTCATGTCCACTTGCATGAAAGGATTTGTAACGAATGACACACATGGCTCAAGCTGATCAAAGTCGCAAAACCTGCACTCAAATTCCTGTCCTAGTCTGTTTAACACTTGGGAGTACTTTTCTACAACTTTATGAAAAGCTGCAGATGCAGAATCATTGTCATTCAACACTGCCTGCACAGAGAGAAAGTGTTTTTTTCTCTGTAAATGCACAGAGAAAATGTTCATCTTGGCTTTAAATGCGTTTACTGCACTTATCATGTAGCCTGCATTCAACTCACGGGCTTTTTCTGTCCTTAATGCGCCGCCGGGTGGGTAGTTAGCACTGAAACTTTCGTGACACGTACTGAAGTGTCTCGCCACATTGTGCCGCTTTGCCGTCGCAACAGTCGTCCCACAAATGAGACACACACACTTTTCTTTGACTGACGTAAAAAAAGAACTCTTCCTCCCAAACACTGTAAAAATGGTATGTTTTCTGTCGCTTTTCTGCCATGATTTTGGCGGTAAATCACAACTAACTCCTCATCGTTGCTGCACCGCTTCCTCGTGTCAGGAGTCGGACGTGATGTGCGCACAATATTGACATTTGACTTCAGAAAAGGCCAGAGTTCATTATACTGTATACATAAAACATTTTTGTTTTAAATCTTTTACAATTAAATGAAATTAAATTAAATATCGTCATTTTAAAATCTACATTAATGCAAGCGTTTTTTTATTCAAAAACTACAGAAAGAAATTTTTTTTTTAGACGGAGCTATATTTTGACCAGTGCTATTTTTAGAACATGCCTCGCGGGCGCCTTAAGTGCTCCTTGCGGGCGACCAGGTGCCCGCGGGCACCGCGTTGGTGACCCCGATCTAGATATTCTACTCAAAAGCAAAAAAATATATATAATTAAATAAATAAATAAAAAAGTTCTATAGTCCGTATTTTCTATGCCTCGTTTTTTTTTTCAAGCTTAAAAGCGAGTGCTTGTGTGACAAACCCCCTTTTTCTGCTGAGGTAAAATCCGACAGTGTTAAAGATGTAAACCAGACGCAGGTGATTCGAATCATGTGTCGCATGTGACTCGACTCAGAACACGAGGAACTTTCCTGAACGTGCGCCGTTTCGTATATCTCCATCCTCAGCCTCCACCCGACACATTAAACCTTCTATCATGTCAGAACTGGAGCTGTGTTCAGTCGGCCTGAACGTGCCAGGTTTCGGGAGCTAATTTCAGAGGCGTCAGACTGGATTTAATGAAATCGTCAGTGTTGCGTAGGCGCCGAAAACACCGTGTATGTTATCTTGAAAATACAGTAACGTCGAATCCGTGTTTGTTAAAAGTCCCTGAATCTGAAGCTCATGAACATTCGCAGCATTCTCAGTCCTGTGGCTAATTAAAAGTGACATAACAGGGTCGTATTTATAGGGGAAAGGAAAAGATGTAAAATGCAGAAAGAAAGAAAGAAAGAAAGAAAGAAAGAAAGAAAGAAAGAAAGAAAGAAAGAAAGAAAAGATCGGCATTTGATAAAATTGACAAAAGCTTGAGTGAAAATGATGAAAAACAGATTGAGTTTAAATGGGGATTGAAATGGCGGCCGGTTAAAGACTCACATACCTTGTTTTACACGTACAGGTAGCGAGCGAGGCTCAGTTTTAGTATTCATTGTAGAGAGAAATCAAATTAATTTATCGTGTTGGCTCAAGAAAGCAAACGCAAACACAACAACAGCTCAGAGAACACGACAAGAGACGTCATGAAAATAACAATTCGGTCGTGAAATTCTCCACAGCATCCTTTCATTTTCATCTGCATTGTGTTTCCACAAGCGACTGTTAATCAAAGAAAATGTTTTCCTAATTTTAGATTTGTCATTTTTTTTTACACAATATTATTTTCACATGATTTTTATTCATTAATGTTTTTGGGGATTTTTAAAAAGAATTTATTTTCCCACATATTTTTTTTCAGTGTTTTTTTTAATAGTGTTTTTTTTTCAATGTGTGTTTTTTTTTTTGGTTCATTTTATTTATTTTTTAAATATTTTTTTCCCCACATGATTTTTTTTTTTTTTTAAATCAATCTGTTTTTTAACATGACTTTTGATAATAATTCAATTGTTTTTTTTTTACATGTGATTTTCTTTAATATTTATTTTTATTTTCAGGGTTTTTTTTTTTTAATTTTTTATGGGGTTTTTTTGGTTCGTTTTATTTATTTATTTATTTTCCCCGCATGATATTTTTTATTTTTTATTGTAGTCAGTTTGATTTTAACATGGGATTTTTATAATTGTTTTTTCACATGATATTCTATAATCAGTATTTATTTCATTTTTTTCATTTTTTTTAATAGTTAGTTTTAGTTTTATGTGGGTTTTTTTTTTCTTTTTTCTTTTATATATGTTTTAGTTTTACGTGATTTTTTTTTTTTAAAAATGTATTTCTTTTCAAATTTACAACATTTACTTATAAACCTGATTTATTGACATAAAATTCATAACCCCATTTTAGTGAATGCTGACAACTTATTTAAACATGATCTTTTTAACATGATGTTATTGTTTCTCTCGCAATTCATATCGCTTCACTTGCATATATGTTGTATTGATCACATTATTTTCGTTTATTTATTAATTTTTTATTTTGATTTTTTTTTTACAGTTAATTAGTCACATGGTCTGTATTTTGGTCACATGGTCTGTATTTATACAGAGGTCACATGGTCTGTATTTATACAGAGGTCACATGGTCTGTATTTATACAGAGGTCACATGGTCTGTATTTATACAGAGGTCACATGGTCTGTTCGTTCCAGTGCACCAAAGGAATGGAGTGAGTTTTAGAATAAAAGGGAATTGGCAGGAAATTGTGCACAAAGCAGGTTTGAGTGTGATTCCAGCTGTGGGACTCGTGTTTGGCGAACTCGGACATGAAAAACAGCAGGAGGTGAAAGAGTAATTTTAGAGATTTTACACTGCTGTGGATCTGGTCTGAGACCCTGCTCTGTTTTTCTAGTGTCTGGGCTCCAATTTAATTGGTTCTGTGCTCGAACACTAGGCTACCTTTGTTTTTTTTTCCTTTTACTCCTCGGGTACTCTAGGTAAAGCTAATGTGTGTGTGTGTGTGTGTGTGTGTGTGTGTGTGTGTGTGTGTGTGTGTTAGACACCCACAACGGCAGTTTTGTCTCAATAACAAGCCCTTTCCCTATTTGAAGAGAGTTCCTGTGCGTCGGCGAGAAGACAACGAGACAACGCACTTTGTAGCGAGATTGTCAGAGCAATGTTTCTCCGTCTTCTTGTTCTCCAACTCCGTTCGTTTCTTTTTTTCCTGCTGTCTCTTCCATTAAGCTACAGAAAGAACAAAACTCCGCTCACTTTCTGCACGAGGTGAAAGAAAAAACACTTCTCATCATGATCAATACGTTTCACTGACACTCGAACGAAATTATCCAATTTTGTCGGGTTTCTGTCACAAAGAGCGCGAGAATCAAAGGCTGTCAAACAAACAGGTGAATATTAGATATTTCTGTGTGTGTGTGTGTGTGTGTGTGTGTGTGTTAGAATTTTAAAAGCATAAAAGATTTTTGCCGTCAGCTGCAGTAAACATCAGAAACCAGGATAGAGGATTTTTGTTTTGTTTTGTTTTTTTTTTTTTTGCATCGTCTCCCCGTAGCCTCTTTCTCCTCCTCCTGCCTTTAATTGTTCATTTCACCAAACGTTAATATCGTATTCGTTTAGAAGAAGCCGAGCTTTCTCGTCACCTCCGTGGAAATTGAATCCCGCTACCAGCGAGGCAGCGAGGCAGACGACTTATGGAACCTCTTAATGGAACGAACGAAAATGGAACACTTCAGGCCTTCGGTGCAGCTTAGAGGAATTAAACAAGAGACTTGAAAAAGGAGAAGAGGAAATGATGGACGTTTATGATATACAGCTGACCGTCAGACGTGTATGTGAACATCGCTCAAATCATGCCTGACTTTGTCCTACATTGCTTTTAAAGTGTGCTCACTCTTCTCTTCTCTTCTCTTCTTTTCTCTTCTCTGAAGGCTTGTCACTAGATGTTGGAGTGTATCTGAGACCGTTTGTGTTCATTCAGCTACAAGAGCATTAGCGAGATCAGACGCAGATTTTGGATGTAAATGACAAGAGTCTCCAGTTCCAGTTCATAACAAAGGTTTACAGTGGGGTTGAGTCAGAGACACGTATCTGTGCAGGTACTGCAAGGGTTCCACGTTCTCATGGAGCTTTATGCACTTTTTTGTCTTGCTAGAACAGAGTTTGGACTCAACCTCAGTTACTCTTACTTTGAAATTGTAATGCAAAAGTATACAGAGACTTTCTATACAAGTGTGTGATTACAGTTTACCATATATGGTCAGGAGTGCATATATATGTATATGACCATATATGGTCAGGAGTGCATATATATGTATATGACCATATATGGTCAGGAGTGCATATATATATATATATATATATATATATATATATATTCATCCATTCATCTTCTACCGCTTATCCTGTGCATATCTCAGGCGTCATCGGGCATCAAGGCAGGATACACCCTGGACGGAGTGCCAACCCATCGCAGGGGGCACACACACACACACACACTCATTCACTCACGCAATCACACACTAGGGCCAATTTTTCCAGAGATGCCAATCAACCTACCATGCATGTCTTTGGACCAGGGGGAGGAAACCGGAGTACCCGGAGGAAACCCCCGAGGCACAGGGAGAACATGCAAACTACACACACACACACACACACACACACACACACACACACACACACACACACACACACACACACACACACACAAGGTGGAGGCGGGAATCGAACCCCAACCCTGGAGGTGTGAGGCGAACGTGCTAACCACTAAGCCACCGTGCCCCCCTATATATATGTGTGTATATATATATATGACCATATATGGTCAGGGGTGCATATATACAGTATGTATATGACCATTTATGGTCAGGGGTGCACATACTTTTTTTAAAAAGATAACATAATACCACAGTGATTTAAAATTCTCTATTCTGATTGGTCAGCTGTCATGAAGGCGATTTAAAAAAAAAATTGTAGCCATGGTACATTTCTGAGGTATCCTGTGATAGCGGATGTGCTTTTATATTAAAACTTTGACGCAGTAACAGTGGCTCCGCTTCAACCTGTCACACCGTCAGTCATTATTTTCCTAAAGCAGCACGGCACAGACTGTTTTATTCCTTATTCTGAGATTTAAAAGATACTGTGGAGACAGGAAGTCAGTGTACGGATTCGTCTCAGAGTTTGGTGCTACAGTTAGAAAAGAGAGAGAGAGAGAGAGAGAGAGAGGGAGAGAGAGAGAAAACGACTGGGTCTCATCACTGCATGTGTAATAAGGACAGCTTACTTGTCTCGAAATCCATCATGTTTCTGTTCTTCCAGTAAAGAAGACGACAGGATAACTAATCCTCAACTAATCCTCACTAACCCCATACTTAACAGATAAAGATTGTGTTCTAGATGATAACGTAGAGCCATTTACTCTTAGAACCGAGAATAAATATGTTACGTTCGTGCTGTCGAGCTTCAGTGTAGGTGTCGGAGGTGAATTATGGAACGGAAATGGAGGGAGTGTGATTTGCATAAACAGGCTGAAAGCTAAGTGCAAAATTGAGACATGAGTTGATTGTGTGTGTGTGTGTGTGTGTGTGTAAGTGTGTGTGTGGCACAGTTACAAAAACACGGTTCTTCCCTAGATCCCCAGGTGTTCATGCTGAGACCTACACAAAGGTGCCATTTACTTTTCTTCTCCTTACCTGATCTAAGAGGTAAAGAACACACACACACACACACACACACAAACACACACACATACACACACATATGTACACATACAAAGGGCTTAACCGTGTTCGAACATAGAAAAGGCTTTTAGAAGCTCAGCCTATTAAAACCATTACACTGCCACAAAATAACAAGGACACTGGATTGTGTGCACGTGTGTGTGTGTGCACGTGTGTGTGTGTGTGTGTGTGTGTGTGTGTGTGTGTGTGTGGCTATTGAAGCGCAGTTCTTTTCATTTTCACATTTGAAAGGACCATTATAAGATGTTCCACATAAAAAAGAAAGCAAGCTTCTTTAGGGAAACTGAGTGTTGAAGCATTCAAAAGAACATTATAAGATTCAACACAAAAAACACACACACACATGTATGTTGTATTTTTGTCTTAGGTCTTTTGATCATTTACGACTTTGATCACGTTGTTAAGACAAATATTTCATGTCTGGCTTTAGACAAGAGCACGCCGTGTTTCGAAGGGTTTATCTGTGCCGTAATGACGGTTGTAAGTCTTCAGCCTTCTCATCAATGTGCCTAATGATGTGGAGTCGTCGCTTGCTTTTATTTCCATGCAATTATTCAAACACACCCTATTAACTTGATGAATTGCTCTAGTGTACATATTTTGCTTCACGTAGCTTTGTAGGTGTGTGAAGCGTTAGTTAGCGGTGTAAACCTCAGGCATCCACAAGATTTCCGATTCTTCAGGCAACGATTCGATATTTGACGATGACGCTGAATCTGAATCTGATACAACGTCCTTCATCCGTAATAACTCTGAATCCTAATGACCAAATTAACACAGATATTAAGTATCTAGTCCTGATAGTAGGTTCAGGGGTATTAGCAAAAATCAAATCGTTTCATTAGGAATCAAATTAAATCATTGCAGATTCAGTTGTTTCATTAAAAATCGATTCGTTGCTTTTAGAATCGAAATTGAATCGTTCTAGATTTAGGAGTTTATTTTGAATCGTGGAAGTTTAAGCTGCGTCATCGAATACTGAATACTGTGTCTCTGTCCGAGAATCTAAACTGTGCGATGTTGATTCGGTGGAGGCAGCACATATTGAATCATTCCCTTAAGAATCAAAATTGAATCTTTGCACGTTAGGGGTTTTAGCAAGTATTGAATCGCTCATTTAATCGTAGCAGATTCAGTGATATCGTCAAATACTAAATCTCTAAAAAGTCTAAGAATCTAAAATGATTCGAATTCGGTTCAACGGTATCAGCAAATATTGAATCATTCCCATAGTAGATTTAGCAGCAACATCAAATATTGAATCATCCCTGAAAGAATCAATGTTGAATCGTTGTACGTTTGGGGTATCGTCCAATATTGAATCGTTCTCTTAATCATAATTGATTCAGACTATTCGTCAAATATTGAATCGTTCTCTTAATCATAATAGATTCAGACGATTCGTCAAATACTGAATCGTTCTCTTAAGGATAAAAATTTAATTGTAGCAGATTCCGTCGCATTGTCACAGATTGAATCATTACTTTTAAGAATCAAAATTGCTTTGTTTAAGATTTGGGAGAATTTAAACGATTCATTCATGTGAGTCGATTCAGTGGTATCATAAAACATCGAATCATAACCTTAAGAATTAAAATTAAATTGATTCACTGATCACTGAATCATTTATTAATTACTGCCTTAATTCATTTCTGTACTTCACAAATTCCTGCCACGCCCCTGATTACTGTAACCCGATTGGTCGGTAAAGTGCGTCTGTAAATCCCAGGGGTTTTTTTTTGTTTGTTTATTGTTTATTGTTTATTTATATGGATCCCATTAGCTGAAAGTCTGCGCAATCAGCTAGTCTTCCTGGGGTCCAAAAAAAAAATTAAATTACAACAATAACAACATTTCAATCATCACAATTGATATATATACACCTATACACATTATATATATATATATATATATATATATATATATATATATATATACACATACATACGCATACTCATACATACATAAAATCTGGTTTTGATTCATAACAGGACAAGACATAAGTACAATATGATTTATAATTACATTAATCAAGACATATAAAAACCTACATCAACACATAACACCGTAGACTACTTTTAAATGACAGCTTATTATGAAGCTGACGAACTTCAATGGGAATGTTATTCCAGATGAAAATAGCTCTATATAGGACAGTTTTCTTCATAAAATTAAAAATCCCAGGTGATGATACATTGCCATTTGTACAGGACGTGGACTATGTAGAATTTGATATGATGACGTTTTCTGGAAGGATACTGTATGTTTGGTTAGCCGTTATGAAGGAAAAGGAGTTTATGGGTTTGTGTTATTGTTGTGAATTCAAAAGAGTGAGAAAAGGGAACGATTTTCTTTTATAGTCCAATAAGTGCAGGCGCTGGACCTGGAATCTGGGCTTTTTTATTTCTTTTTTTTCCTTTTTTCTTTTTCTACCAATGGAGTCCTATTGGAGTTTCATCCCTCAGGCAATACATCTGATGAACACCTAACATACACAGAACAAAACCTATTCTTACATTGTCTACAAGTACACATTTATATTTTATTTTGCACATCTTTACTTTAATTTGCACACTTGTATTACAATTTGCACATACAACTTTCTATTATTTATGTGTCCATGTCTTACCATTGCTATATGTTTACACTATGGAGCTCCTGTACTAGAAAAACATACTTGGAAATAAAGACCTTTCTGATTCTGATTCTAAAAGCACCAATGGTCCAATGGTCCAAATTACACAAACGCTTGTCTGAGTATCATTCAGGAGTCTCCGTGCCAGAGGTTAATGCCAATCCGAGGACGGCGGTGCCAGGAGAACCATTACTGCTCTCATTACTGCTAGGAACACAGTCACTGGAAAAGGGAAGTTAATATCTCGCTCCTGCCTTCTCCAAGCCTTGTCTGGGATACGGAAGCAATGGTAACATTTCTCCAGTGAGCTTCTGAAATATTGCTTAAAACATTACTCCATCTCAAGAACAAGAACAATCCACCGTCGCGATAGGACTCATAAATCTAATCACCTGCAGATGATTAGACATCGCTGGGGAAATTAGGCTGCCACATGAAACACAAGCTGGTGATTGGATTTTTAAAAAAAATCTTTTTATTCTTCTTTTTTTTCTTACACAGAACTTGTTTTCCATCATTGTTGCGGTTCCAGGAACCACTGAAGCTGAGAGGTTATTGACTGAAGATCAAGCTGTAGGACACACTCTTAGCCTCAACACGCTCGTAACCTTATTACATTACTTTCTCTTTGATAGTTTATCACGGCCCGGTCACCACGCCGGCTGATCTCCGTACGCGAAACAAAGAGGCTGTCGGGTTTATGCGAGAGCAAACGTCACTCGATCGCATCTTAGAATCTTACTGCCACCTGGTGTGTGTGTAGAACTGGAGAGAAACCCTGAGCTCCAGTAATCAATCCTTTAGGTTCTTACATTCTTCATACGTGCTATGGAGGTTTGTTGGCATGGCAACCGCAAACAAACCCCAAGGTGAGTGTTGGGTAAGAATTAATAACTAGGATGTAGTCAGAAGCTCAGGATTGCACTGAGAGCCTCATGTTCTTCTGGAAGGTGTTGAAATGAAAGCATCATAAACGACTGAATGGATTTAAGGACCTGATTTGATCTCAAGCCAATCGAGACCTCAGGATCTCTAAGCTTTACCCAAGCAGCTGGACACTTTCTAAGCTACTTCTTAGGACATCCGGAGTCCAATTTTTTTGACTAATGGGACATTTTCAATCATTGTAAACAAACAAATGAATCATTTTCTGACTGTTTTATTGGTTGAGGATAAAATTGAACTGCTTATGAACAAACACTTTGGAGCGTCTCAGAGAGCAGGAATGGGTTTGATATCACCATTTAATTTAAAGATACACACATTTCTGTGGAAAAGGAACTTTACTATGAATAAAGGTTGACTTGGTAAACGAGTCTTATGAACTTGTGCGTGAATAAATGCGTAGAAACGAGCGCCTTGAGCACTAATGTTCAATGAGCGTTTGTTAAATAATGTGTTAATTAACACGTAGGAATAAACTCAAATGTGCTCTATGAGAACGAATGTGTTGTATAATTCGCTTTATGCGGTACAGTTTACGTAATCGTCCTCCTTATCACCCGTTGGCTGTAATAAATACAGTAACCTCTCTTTCAACAGGTCGGATTATTTTCTGGTGTCTGACTTAACTCAGGTTTGATGAATGAAGAGATTATGGAACAATCCAGAATTTAAGATTAGTACCTACTGTACTGTATATACAGTGGTTTATTTATCCAGACACAAATTCCTCAGACTCGCAAGTCTCGTACTCAAGGTCCAACTCCTTAATAGTTTGGGATTAATAAAGGGATTAGTGCAGGATTGATTCGTCAGCGAGTTAAACGACTCCTTGACCTTGAAAAATTGATGCATTGGCAGCGATACCTGGAAGAAACACCTGAAAATAAGCCTGTGTGTCCGGGCCAGATAACAGGGACATCCAGTATCCAGAGCTCGTACTTTATCAGCGTGGCTGATGAACCGGGGTTAAGTTCGAGTGAGTGCGAGCGCTACGCTGTGTGTGGGCTGAAAATGTAAAGGTGCAAAAACGGCTTTTACTTCATGTGTACAGTAAAGAGCCACATCACAGGAACAAAAACGCTTTTCACTTCGCCTCAAGCCATCATCTACTGTGAATACACACACACACACACACACACACACACACACACATACCATCTCTCTACTTTCCTTTCCTACCTCAGTCTGTATTTTTATTTTATTTATTTATTTATTTTTAAATCTGTCAAGGTAAAACACATATATAATACATTGAAGATCTGCTACAGCTTCATTTCTAAAGGCTCGGAGAGGATCGCAGACACAAAAGAATTCCTTCCTCGTTGATTTTTTTTATCCTTCCTGTCAATCATTATTTGTGTCGGAAAAATATTTTCACAAAAATAGGTCGAATATAGGATTTTTTTTTTTCTTCTTTTTAAAAAGTTCCTTTTACTTTTTCTCTTAAAACTACTAGTTTTGTTGTTTTTGTGTGTGTGTTTGTTTGTCTGTTTTGTTTTGTTGTGTTTTGTTTTAATCGGTTTGGTATAGGTTCCAGCATCACCAGCGGTTCCAGCATCACCAGCGGTTCCAGCGGGTTTAACAGCTGTTTGCGTGACTTATTCACAGCATTATTTAGAACGATTGTGTTTACACACAAACTTCCGATCTGACCAATTTATTCCGGAGAAATAAATTCCGAGGCTGCTATCGTTAACGTTCTTGAGACGTTCCTGCGAATAAGCGAATGCGGTAAAATAAAAAGGCAGGAAAAAAAAACAAAAAAAAACAAACATGTGCTGCATGTAATATCTGTCTGATTAGAGCAGCACGCCGTGATTGCTATCAAGTGGCCATCAGAGCCACTTCCACACGCAGCAGTGAATGAGTAAATGGATAGCGCAGGAGTGGCAGGTGCTTTAATTACAGCACAGACGAATTTCCACCTGCAGGGAAAATTTTTTGCTTTATTTATTTATTTGTTTATTTATTTATTTTTTATACGACGAGGTCCCAGCTGTACAAATCAAAACCACAATTAAAATCAGCATCAGGGGGCACGGTGGCTTAGTGGTTTGCACGTTCGCCTCACACCTCCAGGGTTGGGGGTTCGATTCCCGCCTCCACCTTCTGTGTGTGGAGTTTGCATGTTCTCCCCGTGCCTCGGGGGTTTCCTCCGGGTACTCCGGTTTCCTCCCCCGGTCCAAAGACATGCATGGTAGGTTGATTGGCATCTCTGGAAAATTGTCCGTAGTGTGTGATTGTGTGAGTGAATGAGAGTGTGTGTGTGTGTGCCCTGTGATGGGTTGGCACTCCGTCCAGGGTGTATCCTGCCTTGATGCCCGATGACGCATGAGATAGGCAAAGGCTCCCCGTGACCCGGGGTAGTTCGGATAAGCGGTAGAAGATGAATGAATGAATGAAAATCAGCATCGGAGTCCTGTCCGTTTGTCAGGAGCAAATCCAGTCTGATCAAGAATATTATATACAGTGGGGATCAAAAGTTTGGGCACCCCAGGTAAAAATTTGTATTAATGTGCATAAAGAAGCCAAGAAAAGATGGAAAAATCTCCAAAATGCATCAAATTACAGATTAAACATTCTTATAATATGTCAAAAAAGTTAGATTTTATTTCCATCTTTTACACTTTCAAAATAACAGAAAACATAACAGAAAAAAATGGCGTCTGCAAAAGTTTGGGCACCCTGCAGAGTTAATACCTTGTACTGCCCCCTTTGGAAAGCTGAGACCTGACAGTGTCTTGGATTGTTCTCAATCACTGTCTGGAAAGTCCAGGTGATCAAGTCCAGGTTCTTCTAAGCAGTTGTCTAGAAAACCTTCAGCGCACACTGTATACATATATATATATATATCGTCGCTGTCGGGCGGAAACCTCGTATGTCCAAATTTGGTCAGTTTCATATTTTTTCACATATCGATACTATTGGTCAGTCCCCACGTGGGTCTGTTATTTTTACAAGTTATTAAACAATCTAAAGTCTTGAAAATAGCTTGAGCGCAAATCTCATAACTCCATTGGACACTTCAACTGTCCACCTCTTCCTCACTCCGTGGGAGAGCTTCACGGCATATTTCTCCTCAAGAAGAGTCGCAACGAATCAACACGTCTTCTGAGGTAAATGTCTTCAAAACACTGGGCTCAAAGAAAAAAAAATCTTGACCCCCGCTAGTTCTGGTGCTCATCTGAGGACAGGAATTTAGCGCAAGACAATCCACTGCAACGCGGACTAAACCCTGTGCACTGCAGATAAGGTACGGCGTTTTTTTCATTTCCTGAAAAATAACGGTTTTGGAGATACGAGGATTCCGTCTGACAGCGACGATATGCATGTGGGGGGGGTGTGGTAGCCTAATGGTAGTGTTGAGCTACCAATCAGAAGGTTGTGAGTTCAATCCCAGGTCCCACTGTTGGGCCCCTGAGCAAGGCCCTTAACCCTCAATTGCTCAGTTGTATAAAAAAATTTGATAATGTAAGTCACTCTGGATAAGGGCGTCTGGCAAATGCTGGAAATGTAAACATATATACACGTATATACAGATTTTTTTTAAACTAGCATTAGGATCTTATTTTATGATTGATTTCATTTTAATTTGTGAGTTAGAAAAAAAGAATGAGGCGATTCTTTAAAAGCTGATTCCTGTGATGTTCAGGAAATTCAGATCGATGGAATTGAACATCCAGCGACGAGAAACAAAATGTTTGTTATTTACCGAAGTGATTAAATTTAGCTCTAAATCTGTTTTAATTCATGGAGGACAAAATAGACAGAACGCACACAATGTGTCCCCTTTAAACAATCCCTAGATTCACTGTTGTTTTATATGTAAAGTTAAAATGTGTAGAATTTCTCTCTGGATCTGGCAGAGTCGTATAAATAATGTCAAAACTCGTTAAACGCCGAGGTCTCGAAGAAAGAATTCACAAAGCAGGAGGCTATTTTTTGCGTCAGGAGCTCTGGAGGGAACTGGGAACTAATGCACTGGTGTGAGCTCAATAAATCACCTCATGTCATTTTCTCCTCTGAGGGAAGCCGAGTCAGAGCGTCCTTGGAGATGAGGAAGTCCACAGATTCGCATCTGCATCCCGCCGTTAATTATCCCGCCTTGACGAGCAGCGCTTTAATGATCCTCTCCGGGACAAAGAAGACGACGAGACGAGTCGGGAATCGATCGCAGCAGTGACCCCTGTGATGAGGAGACGGGACGGAGGGAATAAAACGAGTCCAGAGCTCACAGGTCAACATATCCGTAACGAAGGGAAGCGATCAGACGTCCTGCTGCTCCGACGTTCAGCGTTTTTGAGGGTACAAAAAAAAAGTCCCCAGCCGATCGCAGCCTGATGTATAGAAACATCTGACGAACGAAACTAAGAGATGCTGCGAATTTCTTTCATTCCAGAATAATCCTGGGATTCCTGACGTTCCTGAGTGGGTCAGGATTGCAGCATTCAATTCAGCGTTCATCACCTTCATGAAGAACTAATCTGAGATGCTTTTGATATTATTATTGTTATTATTACTATTATATTATAAGGCTAGTTTTATGGTTAGAAAAGCTAGTCGTAGCGACGGCGCTAAACCGCAGGCCGCGATCCTTCAGCGTGCAGAAGCTGGGAAAGCAGAAAATCTCTGTTGGAGTGATTATGGGATACTACACACTACTGTCGCATCACAGGGCGCCATAAAGGTAATTAACTCGAGCGTGTTAATTCCCGATCCATGCTAGAATCGGCTTCCAGAATATTTCACCCCGTGTAGCATCTCTGTGCTTTTGCCCAGACGTTTCCTGCTTGTTTAATCGCCTGATAATTGCTGCAATCGGACAATTTTCCGCAGCGACGCATAAAATAAATGCGATGGCTCGGCGGTTCAGGATTGTTTACCCTCTCAGAAGGTCATGAGTTCAAATCCCAGCACCAACCAAACTGCAGATCCCGTCATCATCTCAGCAGTCTGGATGATGAGTCCAAGCTTCAGATGAACGAACACGTCTGTTTTAGAAAAGTATCTCTCGAGCATTTGGATGTTTTTTTTTCCCAAGCTCAGACAGAATACCAACGAATCCAGCAGCTGCCTGGTATTAATATTGATGCCACTGTGGCACGCGGGACGCTTTCCCACTTTTACATTTTCTCTTGAGTCACCTTTCTCTGCTTGACACATATCACCATAATTTATTCATCCGACACCTGCTTCACAGTTAACGACGGAGCAGGATTTCCCGCTCGGAATATCCGTCCGTTTTAAAAGTTGAAAAACGTGGAAATAGTTCGAAATGAAGTGAATTCCGCAGCCCAGATGTTGTGGGAAGAGTTCGGAGCGAGAACTTCTCCGACCTGCCGTTAAGGTACGTACAGACGTCGTGTAGATGAAGAAGAGGTGAACAGAACCTACATCGTTAACCTCATGAGGTCATGTGATTTTTATTTTGTGTGTGTGTGTTTTCTTTTATTGTTTACGTTCATTGTCACATGTTGATGCTTTATCGCTTTTAGAAAGAAATAATCGAGGATATTTGTGTCACGTGTCATTTCCGCTCACCTGGGTTACTGCACGTATCCAGAATAAAGTCTCCGTACGTTTAAAGGCAACGAGGATCTGACTAAAGACAGAAAGAATCAGACCGGGATAAAGAAAAAGTGGAGAAGTCCGAAGGGAACGCAAGTCAGTTGCAAAGATGCTGAATCGGTTATGAGGTGAACCAAATTTCTCACTTATTCACCTCCCTGTGATAAGAACCTCGGCAAGTCATTCATTCATTCATCTTCTACCGCTTATCCAAACTACCTCGGGTCACAAGTGCCAACCCATTGCAGGGGGCACACACACACACACACACACGCACGCACACACACACACACACACACACACACACACACACCCTACAGACAATTTTCCAGAGATGCCAATCAACCTACCATGCATGTCTTTGGACCAGGGGAGGAAACCGGAGTACCCGGAGGAAACCCCCGAGGCACGGGGAGAACATGGAAACTCCACACACACAAGGTGGAGGCGGGAATCGACCCCCCAACCCTGGAGGTGTGAGGCGAACGTGCTAACCACTAAGCCACCGTGCCCCCCTACCCCGGCAAGTCTTTCTTTTTTTTTTCTTTGATACAAAATTAAGGCTCAGGGAAGCATGAAAGAAAACAAGAAGCCTTCCTTCTTCTAGGTTTAATGAAAATGAAAACATTATTATTATTTAGCACATTCATTTTTTCTTCTTCTTTTGGTTTATCTGTGAAGGAAACGCCGGCTGATTTATAACCTCGAATTACCTCAGCAGAACGAATCCAGCTGCCCCCCTGCAGCTTGATAAATTGGACAGCTTTGAAAACGGGATAAGAAACTTCTACTTCAGCCGAGTGCTCGAAATGAACAGAGCTGGGAGGTGAACTCACAAAAATACCTCCTAGTTATTTTTTCTTTTTTAATTGAATTCCTTTTTTTAATTTCTGAGACACTGGCAGGTCATAGGGTCCTAGTTGAAACGTTGGTTTGAGGTGAATCAGTCTGGAAAGTCAGGAATGAATCGACTCCTTGACCGTGTGGTATATTTAATAGAACGAGCGCCTTCGCACCTTCGCCTCGTACCGTTATTGCCGATTATCTTCAAACCCGGAATCTTTTTTCTTTTACATTCTTAATGCTTGTCCATACTTTAATTATCTGAACAATCAGGCCATGTTTGTAAATATGCCTCGACGTAATGGGTCCAAATTGACGATTTAACGCATCCAGTTGATGGATCTCTCTTAAGAGGGCCGGTGCACTGAATTAATTGCGTCTGCTTTAATTGCTCTTTACATCAGCAGGAAGACTCTGACGTTACCGATAGCGTAGCTTCATCACCACAGGAAGTCGAATACAGAAATATGTTTTGTGACTCGAATACAGATTATTTTTTGTACGTCGCTTTAGATTTGAACTGTTTAGAATTTCAGATTCACTAATAAGCTCCTGCATATGGATATTGACAATTAGCCATCACACACACACACACACACACACACACACACACACAGAGGGCGCTGCAGGTCAAACCAACAGGTTAAAATTAGCTTCCTTTTAATTAGTCTCAGGAGACCCAGAGTGAGATTGTGTACTGGGATCAGCTCATGCTTTATTTATCAATTCACCCCATGCTCTGTATCTTCCTCAGAGATTCAAGTTTAAATGTTAATTACACAGGGTAGCTACAGCTACACCTGCACCTGCACCTACATATACACCTGCACTTGCAACTGCACCTACATATACACCTGCCTACATCTACACCTGCACCTACATATACACCTGCCTACATCTGCACCTACATATACACCTGCCTACATCTACACCTGCACCTACATATACACCTGCCTACATCTGCACCTACATATACACCTGCCTACATCTACACCTGCACCTACATATACACCTGCACCTGCAACTGCACCTACATATACACCTGCCTACATCTACACCTGCACCTACATATACACCTGCCTACATCTACACCTGCACCTGCACCTACATATACACCTGCCTACATCTACACCTGCACCTGCACCTACATATACACCTGCCTACATCAACACCTGCACCTACATCAACACCTGCCTACATCTACACCTGCACCTGCACCTACATATACACCTGCCTACATCAACACCTGCACCTACATCAACACCTGCCTACATCTACACCTGCACCTGCACCTACATATACACCTGCCTACATCTACACCTGCACCTACATCTACACCTGCACCTGCACCTACATATACACCTGCCTACATATACACCTGCCTACATCTACACCTGCACTTGCACCTACATATACACCTGCCTACATCTACACCTGCACCTACATCTACACCTGCACCTGCACCTACATATACACCTGCCTACATCTACACCTGCACTTGCACCTACATATACAACTGCCTACATCAACACCTGCACCTACATATACACCTGCCTACATCTACACCTACATATACACCTGCCTACATCTACACCTGCACCTACATATACACCTGCCTACATCTACACCTGCACAGTGCTTAATTTGTAAATGTATATTTTCCGGAACAAAACCATTCACTTCTCAACACCGTGACTGACACCAACCACACAACTTCAGTTTTCCCAGTTTTACATCTACAGCGTTTGGCAGACCTCCTTATCCAGAGCCACACAACTCACCCACTCAGACGCTAAAATCATCCCAACCGTTTGGTCTGGTCTGAGCGATCCCACACTCTGACATGTGCGCCAGCCCACTTCTTCATTTTGCATAATCAGTCACGGTTATATACAACTTGCTTGTTCTTCAGCTGTTCTTGAAACCAAATATCATTCATCTGATCAGTGGAATTTCTGTCACTGACAATATAGTTCTGAATGATTACAACCCGCTTTGCTTCTGCCTCCCGCTGTCCTGGTCCAGGGGTACAGTTCCATCATCTTGGGATCTCTTTTGATCAGGCACACCGTCGGTTCTACTCGTGTTTTATTAGATCTTTCCCCAGGAACATGACAATATCTGTTTAAAGATCTGGCTCATAGACTTCGAGCTGAATATTGTAATTTAGCTGATTTTTGACCTCGTAATAAAGAAATGTTTTTGTGTTTGATGGAGTTTAACCCACTGGGAATGCTGGGAGGAAACGCTCGAATCCTCTGAATGAACCAGGACATGTCTCGTGTACTAGATGACGCAGAGAAATAAAGGAATAGTGGGCGGGACTTTGTGTCTGAAGCAGAATCTCCAGAATCCTGGAACTTCACCTGCAAGGATCCAATCACAGTCCACGATCAGACGCTCTCTCAAACCGAAGGAACAGGAAAGCAAGCCAACGAGAGCAGAGAGAGTCCGGGTGAAGGACGTCGTCCGGGTCGACGTCTACGACCAGGAGGAACCGGGTGATAAATAAATAAATAAATAAATATATAAATGAGTAAAGAATATAATCCACTTTAATGGAAGCAGAATCATCTTGGGAGCAGCTGATGAACTGATACCTGTGCAGCCTGCCAGAGATCTAACAAGGTGCAAAAATCAATAATGATAATTAGGCCTCGTTTCGCTCGCCTGCAGCTGATCTGAGACGCAGAAGGTGTCAGGTGTTTTATTTGAAGTGTTTCACGCTTCTGTGATCGCTGAGACTGTAATGTAATCTGCAATGGAAATTCACCCGAGTGTCTCTCACTCTCTCAGCGGTGAGGACGACGGTGTAGGGACTGTGGTTACACCAAAAAAAAAGCGGCATGTAAATAAATGGGACTTGAATCGACTTTTGACTCGTGTTAAACTTTTTGTGAAAAACATTCACTTTTAACATAAAAATTTTAACCAAGAAAAAAGACATTAATCAAAATATTTTGTTTATTCTCGATAAAATTACGAATATTCCTGGCTTTACTTTCTTTTATTTTTTTATTTATTTATTTACTTTATTTATTCTTTTACTTTCTATTATTATTATTATTATTATTATTATTATTATTATTATTATTGTATTTCTTTTATTTTTTGTACACCTTTTTCATTTGTTTTTTTATTATTATTATAAATTTTATACATTTGAGACAATTACTTCTAGATTTTTTTTTATTATTTATTTGTGATGTACAATACATATATGCCTGATTTTTTTTTTTACAAATTTTTTTATTTATGATTTATTTATTTATTTATTTTTACAAAATTATTTTTGTTTATTTGATCATTCGCTTGTTTCAGATTTATCTATGTGAGATTATTATGTGAAAATTTTATTTTTTTCTAGAAATTATTTGGAGTTTTTTTTATTATTACAAAGTACCTTTTATTTTAATTTAATTCTTAGTTTTGTTTGTTTCTTTGTTTTGCATTCATGTGTGCGAGAATATTTTATATTTAATTTTTTTTTTCTTTTTTTACAAAAAGTGAATTTTTGTTCGTTTATTTTATGTTTATATTTGTGTGTTTTGGTTTTAGAATTTGTTTCAGGTTACTTTTCAGTTTTTACTATTAAAGAACTAAAATGATATTTGCTGAAGACGATTCGGCTGTATAGTAGAGATAATAAACTCAATCATGCGCTAGATGGTCCTGAGGGCTGATGGGAAATTCAGGCTAACGACCTGGTTGTATTTATTTATTTATTTTATTTATTTATTTGTTTGTTTTCTTCAACATTTAGAAGATGCCTTAATTAGGTTTCTGTGATTATTTAAATCAGATTTTAAACTGTCTCTCATCCTTGGTTAACGTGTTGGACTTCTGATCAGAGGGTAATGAGTTTGAATCTCAGGGCCACCAAGTTGCCACTGCTGGGCCCCTGAGCAAGGCCCTTAACACTCAGCTGTATAAATGAGAACTGTAAGTGGCTCTGGATAAGAGCATCTAGCAAATGGTGTGTATATAAATGCTCTGATGGAGATCTAACTTCGTTCCTTCCTTCCTACACCTTCGTTCTTTTCCTCCCAGAACCTTCTTCCTTATGAATACAGACAAAACAGTGTGACGACATGAAGACGCCACCAGCTGAAAATTCCATTCAGAAACAAAACCATTTTGTTTGGTCAGCAGAACAAATCTCAGTGGAATGCGATTCGTATCACTGATCCGCTTTAGTTTGAGGTTTTAAACAGTAAGAAGATCTATTTCCACATCTTCTGTGGTTATTCTTCCTTCTGCCAAAGCTGTTTCCTCTGTCAATTCCTGTTGTTTCGCAGCTCGACTATAGTTGCTAGAGTCGCTAATGAGCTAACGGATTTAATTACGCGTGCCGCGGCTTATAGACATCATTTTTTGGGGGGAAAATGAAAATAGCAGATGGTTATTGTTTTATTCCTGTTTGACAAAGAAAATATGAATTCAACTCGACTTAAATATTTGGAAATGCTTCGTGTGAAGGGTTTAATGACAGAGAGCTTTTGAATATGTGTCTTGTTGGACAAGTTGAATCTATAGCATCGTATTCGGGACAGGACAGGAAGGAGTCTACGGTGTCAGTGCAAGTTTCCTGCTGTGACGCGTACAATAGCAAGTAGTGGAAATGTGTGTAAAGTTGAATCACACACACACACACAGTGCAGCAGTATGACATGCGGTGTCATAACCATGCTAGTTGAGCTGCAGTGAACTGTGCTTGGCAGCACCCTTGGCTTCATTCGTGTAAACCATCCGCTACGACATCGGAGGCCACGAGGAAACCACAAACACACACTGCTCAGACTCTCCGTCCGTCTCTGAACATCTCGGTCTGGATCGCAGTCGCCAATCTAACGGAGGAGGAGGAGGAGGAGGAAATTGAGACAGACGGAGATAACGAAGCAAGTTCTGAACATGTCACTATCAACAATCCACAGCGCTCATTTTGGAAACTTTGAGAAGCTCTGATTGATGTGATTTCAGCAGCCAATGAGGGTCCACAAGGAGGCGGGAACAACAGAGCTTGAAGCAAATATTCCTCGACATTCTTTGCAGAGCAGACAATCTTCACTCCTTGCGTCCACTATTAATATCTTTCATTTACTTACTCTGGTCTAGTTTCCATATAAAACACCTCAAGTGCCGGTTGCTCGAGCTTGACCAACTCACAAAATCAGCTTGGTTTGGTTTGGTTTCTTGTGGATCGATGAGAATTTGGGGAACAGGCGTTCGTCCTCCGGGATCGAGTCCTGAGTGTTGTGAGTGTTCTGACTGGTCCACCAACACGTGAACAGATCACACATGGAACGCTGTGACCTGTACGCCGGTCCATTTGGTCTTATTATCAATCTCAGATTGAGACGTGGGTTGAACTTGAGCACTGAATGAGTCGACAGATAGACAGACAATCACAGCTCAATCTTTTACTCAGCCTCCGGGCCTCCATGATTGCCACCAAAGCCTCAGAAATCCAGCCATTTGACACACACATCACGGTGATTAAGCCGCTTGACAATCACATCATAATGAATTCTGTTTTATTCGGCGGATTCTTCCTCTTAAAGAGGTTTTGCCGTTTCAAATCCACGTCCGTTTCCTGACCGACTCCTAAAAACGTTTCTTTTTTTTTTCTATCAGGTGGATTTTTAAGACAGAAATAACAACACGGAAACCAAATTAGAATCCGTGTTAAATTTTCATAATTTATTGTAATGGTTTGACATGAAAGTACAACGTTGTTTTAAATAACAGAAGAAATCTGGTTGCTTAGAAACTCTGGAACCGAACAGACATTAAAAAAAAAAAAAAAAAAAGTTGAAATTGCGTGAAATCTATTTTTTTTTTTTTTTTTAAATCTCCTGCAAAGTTAGGAGTCATTTATCAGGCTAGTGCCGGAGGTGACGCGCCGGTGAGATGCTAAATGACACGTATCAGTGTGCATTATAGGTTTGAGCATTTTAGAGGTCAAAAAATGATCATCATCCATCAGCAAGCAAAAAATAAATAAATAAAATTCCAGCACAATACAGACGTTGGCTTCCCGAGCGAAGCGACGGCTCGGAAGGAACTCGTCGGTCTCGGTTGTTCCACAGGCTGAACAGGATGAAGTAAACGGAGATGTAGCGGATTGTTCGGTAGTCTTGTGGATTTTAATAATGCATGCTGAGTGTTAGTCTGGATCAAATACACAGCAGGATAGCATTGATCTTTTTGTCTCTTTGTTCAGATCCTGTGCTGTTTTTAATAGACTTCACTCAAAAACTTCAAACCTCTTCATCAGCTCTGGTGATTTTAACGGCTTCTCACGGCGAGCGGTTGATCTCAGGTGTGTTAGTCAGATATCGTATAGTTAAAACTGCCCGAAGTGACAAAGGTTAATAATGTAATGATTGTGTCCATGAAACAGCTTCGGTCTTAAACGCTATAAATATAATTAGCATTATAGAATTGTAGCATTAGCTACAGAGTTTATCACGTCTTGCCTCAGGTGAGCTTTAATTTCAGCTCATCTGATGAAAAATGAAAGATAAGACTCTAAAATAAAAAAAAAAGATAGCAGAGGCAGATTCTGGTGGCTCAGTGGGTTGGTGCACAAGTTTCTCACCATGATGCTCACGGTTCTAGTCTTGGTTCAGGTAAGTTTTCCTTCCTAAGTGTAGCGTTCTCTGTAGTAGTAACAAGAACTAAAAGGTAAAGCGCCAAAAAAAAAAAAACAGATGAGTATAAGGACCTGGTGGCTCAGTGGGTTGGTGCACAATGTTTCTCACCATGATGATCAGGGTTCAAGTCTTGGTTCAGGTGAGTTTTAGAATCACTTTAAGGTGTAGCAGTGACATGAGCTGAAAGATAAATGTTTAAAAAAAAGCAGAGTTGTCAGAAAGTTCTGATAGCTCACATGTCTAAGGGTGCGTCCCTCTGCAGTGTCATGCTGCACAGGATTGAGACCACCTGCAGGCGAGCTGAGGGGCTGGAACCCGGTGGGGCTCTAAGTCTGGCAAAGTGAGAGAAAGAGAGTGAAAGCCAGCAGGTCCCACCTGGGGCTCCTGGAGAGGTGAAGGGTGGGGTTATGCTGCTCTGGGCTTTTTCTCATCTATATAATTTTTATATATATACACACACTTTATTATATTTATTTATATACTTTCATCTAATTTAACTTGCTTCATTTTTACTTTTCCTACAATTTCTACTACCTTCACTTACATACCGTTCAGACTTATATCATCTATGTCTCACACCACATCACACTTACATACATAATGTACAACTGAGCCATTATTTTCTAAATAATATATACACACTTAAATATATATTAATTTCATTTATTTTTACATACATATTTTTTTTCCTTTTTTTATTTTTATTTATTTTCTATACAGTCTATTGTTTGTGCTACATTTTTATTTTGCTACAAGTTTCTACATACATTCTCTACATACATTATCATCATGTACTAAATTGATAAAATCTTACTCCAGATTAATTTAAGGTAGCCATACCTGAGCCTTGAACCCACAACCTCAGCACTACAAAGGCCTGCTCTAACCAACCGAGCTATAGGTCTGCCACACTGTCAGCTGGTCAGGCTTCCACTCTGACAACTGTTCAGTCTGCCAGGAGAAAAAGATACCTGGAACTGAACCAGTGATCTCAGGACTGTGAGGTAGACCACTTTCCTATGAAGCCACAAGGCCACACATGGGGAGGTGATTTTTAAAGGGTTTATCTACAATAGTGAAACCTTCGTTTGAAGTCTGTGACCTTAGATGTTACTCATAGCAAGTAATGCTTTCTGAGTCCTGTGGTGGCTCAGCTGGTATATAAGTAGGTCTCTTAACAGGAGGACTGAAGTTCAAAACTTGGCTCATGTGAACAAAAAGCCAAAGTTTTTCTTTATAAGCACAGGTAGAGGAAGAGGAAGAGAAATCTGCCCAAGTCGCAGTCTGTTACACACCGGTGGCTCAGTGGTCTTTAGCTCTAAGCTGCTAGTGTGAAGCTTTTATTTATTTATTTATTTATTTATTTTTAATGAAAAAATGAATCATTTTATAATATTGGATCTGAAAAAGTGAATTTTATCACAAAAAAAAATCCAAGCCCGTGTTGGTGGACTGGTCGACTCGCAGAACAAATAATAAATTATGTATTTATTTTCTGAATGAATATTTAAGTATAACCTGCAGTATTGGCTTATATACATATTTATAGCACCATCCACACTTTACTTTCAGTTGACATCAATGCAAAACAAACTCAACCATTTTGGGATAAAGTTTTAATCCCATCCGCTCGCATCCAGACCAAGATCTCTTCTTCAAAGCCTTCTCACTTGACTGTTCTATACATACTGTACTTTTTAACTCGTGTTAGCAAATCGATCCCCCGAAAACCTAATTAAAAGCCAAAGTCCATTTGAGGAAATTCTTGGAAAGTGAGCAGCATGCAGCCTTAAAAAAAGTTTAAGCTGTAATCTGTACATTCTCAAACCTGCAGCAGAACTTCACGTCCTCCAGCTTCTCCTCCAGCTCCTCCGGCAGCGCTCAGACTTTGCCGTGAAAATGCGGCAGGTTAACCGTAATGTTGTTGCTGCTTCTGTATATCTTAAACAGTTTGCCGTTTTCCTTAATCTGTGTCGTCAGCTGTGATTGTGCTCTGAGGGAGGACGCATTATGTACCCTTGTGCATGAATTGATAAAAGCTAGCTGTAAATCAGCGATAGTGCGCGGCATAAATGAATCGGATCAAAGAGATTTTTTTTTCGTCTTTGAAGACTTTTAAAAAAACTTCTTTCTTTTTTTTTTTTTAATTCATTTTAGATAAAACGAAAGTTTGGCCGAGTCATAAGTCAGTGCCATGTGTTTAATCAAGCGTTTGGGAAATGCAAACGGATAACGGAATGCACTTACACGAATCGTCTCGACACATGAGTCATGTTGTGTAACGTGGAGTGTTTAATAGGAGAATGCCCGAGAAATGGGCCGTGTCTTTATGCTAATGGTGCCACAGGGTAAAGGGCCGCCGCTGAAAGCAATGCGAGTGCATGCCGAGAAATCAAATTTGATCGGGGTTGATGTTGCTTAAGAGTTTGAAGAATCCATCACGCATGCAAATGAGTTTTATTCATGCACAAGCCTAATGTTGGCAAATAGCCATTCGGTGCATGGCACTATTCATTATTTCACGTGCGAGCCAAAAGCAGAGTGAATCTTTTGTGTGAGAACCCAAGATAATTATTTAAGCTCTTTCCCTGTAAATGGTCAGGAAATAAAAGCAATAGAACAATATCTTAACTAACAAATTGTCCGAATTTTTCAAGCGTTTAACTCGTCTCGTCTACACGCAGACACAGACCTGTCCTCTGTAATTTCCTCAAGATCCTCTCTGTGTGCTGTGAGATATAATTACACCAGCATGACCTAGAGGACCCCAGAGCATACTCCCTGGCAGGAGGTACCAAATAGGAATACAAATCTGATGCCTAAATCACCTCGTCAGTACCTCTCGTCAATGATTCTCTCACATTTTACATTTACATCATTTAGCAGACGCCCTTATCCAGAGCGACTTACATTTTTATACAACTGAGCAATTTAGGGTTAAGGGCCTTGCTCAGGGGCCCAGCGGTGGCAGCTTGGTGGATGTAGAAATCGAACTCACAACCTTCCGATTGGGGGGGGGTTCCTTGGCGGCTTAGTGGTTAGCACGTTCGCCTCACACCTCCAGGGTTGGGGGTTCGATTCCCGCCTCCACCTGGTGTGTGTGGAGTTTGCATGTTCTCCCCGTGCCTCGGGGGTTTCCTCCGGGTACTCCGGTTTCCTCCCCCGGTCCAAAGACATGCATGGTAGGTTGATTGGCATCTCTTGAAAATTGTCCGTAGTGTGTGATTGCGTGAGTGAATGAGAGTGTGTGTGTGCCCTGTGATGGGTTGGCACTCCGTCCAGGGTGTATCCTGCCTTGATGCCCAATGATGCCTGAGATAGGCACAGGCTCCCAGTGACCAGAGGTAGTTCGGATAAGCGGTAGAAAATGAATGAATGAACCTTCCGATTGGTAGCCCAACACCTTAACCACTAGGTTACCACTTCCCTCGGAGATTTTCAAACTCCTATCATAGGAAGTGAACCCAGACATCCTGAAACAAACTCGATCTTGGCTGCAGCTATCAAGGATTTTATCTTTTCAGGCCTCACAGGTAAAGATTTGGATGCGGATCATTCTGTAAATCAAGAACAGAGGGTTTGATGAGTATTCCCACACCTATCCAAACCTTCGCTGTTTTTAAGTTCCACACTATGGATAAAGGTGAGCCATCAGGGTCTCAGTGTATGACGGGAACTTCGGGTACAGTATAACTCGGGAATACAGTCCAGGACTGGGTTGCCAGTCTACTCTAGAGTACCTTCTGAACACAGCTTCGCAAACTAAGGGGCAAGTTTAAGTAAGCAGTCCACTTAAAAAAAAGAGGGAACCAAGGACACAGAGAGGACCAAGGACATGGAGAAGTTCTATCCACCATGTCTAACAAATGTGATACCTACTGTATTGTAGGTAACTGGTACCTCTCAAATTCATGCATCAGCTCTTGCACATTACCTGAGGCGCTAAACTGAGGTTATGTGTTATGTTTTCCCTACAAAGTTTTCCATGACTTTAAGGCTTATTCCATCCCTAACCAAATTGGGCATGGGCACAGCTAAAGGCCTTTGGTTCAGCCATTTGAAGCCTGTTCTGATTATGTGGACTACTTTGCCAACGTTCCAGGACTAGTATCGGTGTAGGTCAGGTTGAGTTTACTCAGCGAAGTGGAGGTTATACATTATCTTCTTTAGCTTTGTGATTTGGATTTGTTTGAGTTGTCGTGGTTGACCTGTTAACTTCAAGGAGCATGCACTACTGTAGCGCTGGAAACCTTTAAATCATGCACGCTCTTCTGCCACAAGGCTTCAGTTCAGGAAAGATGCACTTGTGTTTTTCCTTTTATTTTGCATTAGCTTACTGACAGAATAAAAAGTAGCTCTTGGCAGTCAACATTTTAACCCGACGCTCTTACCGAAGCCAAGCAGTTTTGTGGATTAAAGCAGTACTGCTGCATTACATTAACATGTAAATGAGAAATAGACAAAATGTCAGCATTAGGTCTCTCCCCACATGTTCAGCTGTACTGCTCTGCACTTTGCTTTTATGCTGCTGTGCGATTACAAACGGCAAGTCCTGTTCCATTACCCGTCAAGTGTTGTGCAAGGTCGCATGGCATGCTCGACCGATCTGCCATGCTCTCGGCCTTTTAACTGTAATTGCCCTTTAAAGACAGAGGAAGTCTAGACTGACAACGCTGGAATGTGTGTATTGAGAATGTTTCATAGGCTGAAGACCTGCACAGATACTCTGTAGTGCTTTCAGAGTTTGTGAATTATAGAACATTGATACATGGCATCTTCACCTGCAAGAAACAAAACCGACTGTGCAACTGATGTAGAAGAATCCTGATTTCTACCAATTAGTCAAAGCGCTGTATACAGTACATTCCCCAGTCTTTTAGTGAGGAAAACAGTAGCTTAACTGCACCAAAATGATATTATTACTGTATATCTCTCAACATAAACAGACTGAAGCATACAGTATGTATATGTACAGTCCATAATTGGTGCAGTTGACGGACTTATGAAACATCTCTACAGATGAAGTTTCTGTTAGGACATGTTAATATTTGTGGTTTAGTGGTTAGCATGGGTGCTAGTTTCCTCAGGGTACTCAGGTTTCCTCCCCCTAGATCCAAAGACATGTGTGGTAGGCTGTTGTTATGTTTTCCTATTTAAGCTTAGACAAAAATTTATCAAGAGTAATTCCTCCTACGGCTTTCGAGCCACATGCACCAAATTCGGATATGTTGTAGACCCTGGTCTGAAGTTTGTTGCTGTTACTTTTCTAAGTGATTCGAGTACCGGTACTTCCTTTTTTCCCATATGCCCCTTTTCCAACAAAAAGAACCGGGTGCTGGTTCAGAGCTAGCACTGGTGCTGGTTCAAAGTTGGTTCCACTGGCGAACCTTCTAAGAACCGGTTTGTTTTTCCACCGGCTAGTGAGCCGTCACAGAGCCGAGTCAGACGTCACTGTATACGTGTCACGTGTCCCAGCAACGTTAGCGCAGCAGCGGCAAACACATCAACAATGGCAGATGTTGCTTTACTGTTAATGCTCATGGCTTTGTGAACCTACATTAGCATCCAAACGCGGCGAATCCAACGTGTACGTGCAGCTCCATGTAATCTGTATAAACGGAGGTTGTAATCGAGAAAGTACATAACGTTATTTTATCATTAACACAGAAAAAAGTTAGCCTTAGCATGTAGCTAACTACTATCATGTGTGCTGATAATGTATCATGTCGCGGTAAAGTAAAAGTGTATTAAACATTAGTATATTTAAGGTACATTATCAAATGCGCTAACAGTAGCCCCGCCCACAGCCCCTAACGTGAGCGGTTCTTAAGTCTAGACCAGCAACGTTTTGGTGCTACTTAAGAACCACTTTTCCTTTGAACCAGCACTCAAACTGCCACGGTGGAAAAGGGGCGCTAGACTCCCATTATAAACTTTGGAGGTTTATAACTCAGCAAGCTTTCGAACTATCTACACCAAACTCGGACAGCTCCTTTAGGGTGATACTCTGAACAAACTTTTAAATTGGTGTACCGACTGGCCTTTCGGTTGTCCCACAGCCCTGCCCACAATATATGCAAAATCAAAAAACTTTTTACAACATGGACATGTGACATATCAAAACACTCAGAACACAGAACAAAACTGACGTCACATGCTCGTCTCTACTTACCTCCAAATGTTTTGGCACCCTAGCTTTCTATTTACTTGCTTCCAAAAGTAACACTGACCCTTATGTCCACTCGCTTCCAAAAAGCACCGGCCTTTGCGAATACTTGCATCGTCAAAGCCAACATCAAAGTTTGTCGTGACAAATCTACAAATCTAGTTTATATCTATCTAAATACAGTATGTGTTTGTGTGTGAATCTTTGCCCTGCGATGGACTGCAACCCTGTCTAGAGTGTCCCCTGCCTCGGTCCCCAAGAGTCCCTGTGTAGGATAAACAGAATAGAAAATAGATGGATGGAAAGAGTCACCAGTTTCAGCACTTTGTAACATCAGAGGTCAAGCTGTAACTAAGCTGTAACATTACATTACTGTAACTTACATTTAGTGGTGAAATGAGAAGCTGAGTTCTCACATCAATCAGTATAACTATTGTTAAATATAAAATTGTTAGTATAAAAATTGCAGATTGCTGCGGTATAAAACACTTTGGGATATATTACAGCACACCCCTAGAGTGTTTTATTCCTCACAAAGGCATTATTTTTGCTCCGCAACTTTTACACAGAGCTCAATACATGTAATCAGTGTCAACCTTTCAAATCAAACTTCATCTCAAACTCCAAATTAATATTTTTTGCATTGTTAAATTAGCATTCGCTAATAGGTCTTGCGTATTTAGCGAATGCTGCACCTTTAGGGGTCTAAATGGAACGTTTCAATTACTTCAGCCTTTGTGCCCTATTTTCAGAACAAATATAAACGCTCAAGAACAAAAAAGAAGCTCTCTGAGGTTACCATAATGGCTGAAAGTGGACTTCAAGCTGGAATGTGTCCTTCAAATGCTAGCTGTGAATATTAAAGACAAAAGCTTGCAGGTGTTTTTTTTTTTATCATCTGAAAGAAAAGCCTATTAAACTATAGCAGGACAAGAATGAGAAGATTTGTACAAGGTACACACACACACACACGTTCCAATAAATGATAACCTTCAAGCTATATGGTCCAAATAGAAAGTGAATGGCAAATAATTGTGTAGTCCTCCTCCGCTACTGCAATAAATGGATCTTATTCACCCAGTAGAGAGCCACCAACTGAGACACACTTATCTTAAGACTGTGTTCACTAGAGGTGAAGTACATCCTCTGTACCCACTCATATCCCTCTCTGTATTTAACTTCTCAGGACAAGGTTGTGCAATTGAATGGACTTTAAAGCATGTTCTTGCTTTAGACCTTGAATGCAGAGGTGGGTCTTAGGTTCCACTTGTAGTTTCTGGAAAGAACTCTATATGTTCCATGCAGTTCTCAATCAAGCAAATAAGGATTAAAACAGTAACTAGATTTGTAAAGTTTGTCACGACAAACTTTGATGTTGGCTTTGACAATGCAAGTATTCGCAACGGATGGTGCTTTTTGGAGGCAAGTGGACATAAGGGTTAGTGTTGCTTTTGGAGGCAAGTGGACAGAAAGCTAGGTTGCCAAAACATTTGGAGGTAAGCGGAGACAAGCATGTGACATCATCCAAATACTCCTGAGGAAGTTCCCCACATTGGGCTGATTGTTTTGATATGTCACTTTTCAATATTGTGGATATGTCACATGCCCATGTTGTGCAAAATTTTTTATTTTCACATGACATCACGTGACGTCATCAGAATACACGTGAGGAAGTTCCCCTCATTGTTCTGAGTGTTTTGATATGTCACATGTCCATGTTGTAAAAAGTTTTTTGATTTTGCATATATTGGGGCAGGGCTGCGGGACAACCGAAAGGCCAGTCGGTACACCAATTTAAAAGTTTGTTATTTTAAATTTTATAAATTTTATAAATTTATGTCTAAGCTTAAATAGGAAAACAGAATGTGGGCCAAAACCCAAATCTTCCTGCAGGTGAGAGTCTCAATTCAGAGTCAAATTACTTGTAATAGATTGTTGTAACAGAGTTCACTTAGAAGCAGATAAGGAACACTTCGCTCATATGACCTGGTGTTTTGGCCCTTTACAGAATTAGAGAAGTGTGTGAAGAAATGTATGATGTGCGTGTGTGTGTGTGTGTGTGTGTGTGTGTGTGTGTGTACTTATTTACACCATAAATCTAACAATAACAGCAATACTGTCAAGTCAGTAACTTGCACTCTAAAACCAACCACTTTTATTCCCACCTCCACTCATTCCCACCTCCAAATGACAAGATAACACCAGAGTGTGTCTTGTAACCGTAATGATGTCTGAACTCTGCTCCCTTCATCTTTCCTCCATCTCTCCTTTCACCTCGGTTTTAAGGCAGAGCTTTATGACAGCATTATCAGCGAACCTCTCAGCAGTCATAGCAGCCGAGTGTCCACTTCCTGTTCTTCCCTTTAATACTGAGCCCATTACCATCTAACACAGTTGCTCCTGGCTCTGTCTCATTACCACACACTGTGGAAAATGATGTCCTGCCTTCGAAAAAAAAAATAGAAAGGTTATATGAAGGGGACAGGGTTAGAGAACGAGTCTGTGGCTGATGTAAAACGCCGTTAAAGACGTTATTCTACATTATGCGACATTATAGTGTCAGTATTGCTCAAAAGGTGCTGATTAATTTCCAAGAACCTCTGGTGGTGTTCACTTGAATCCTGGAGCAATAAGGAATCCATTGGAATCCAGATCAAGTGCTTGATTTTTCCAGGTCAGCGGTGCCAGATTAGCTGCCAGGAGGTCATTACAGCTGGCACACATCTATTCTGGAAGGAAGCAAAAAAAAAAAAAGACAACTGACATGTTTATTTGTGTCGGTTATTTTGTTTGGTTGCGCCTGTTTGATTAGAAAGTCGCCCATTCGTCTGTTCCTCAGAGTCAGAGTGGCCGGTAAGTTGACGGTGTATGGTGGCGTGGGCGATAGCTGTTGCCATATGGGCTTGGACCAAAGGCTTTCACCTCTGAGACAGCTAAATCCTGGCAACAGCAGAAAACCTAGCATTACCTCAGCAGCTGGAGCTGTGAATGGGTGCAATTATAGCCATTAGGTTGTTTAATTAAGAGATTGCTGTCAGCCTGAGGGAAAAGTTTAAAAAAAAAAAAACAATGTGCCTCCTTTACCCCTCCCAGTCTGTGCCCTTTCAGGAAGCTCTGCACACTCACGACTACTCTGCTTATAGTAATGAGCTTTCAGCAACTTCACTGGGGTTCATTATACAAGCTGTAAAAGGGCAAGATATTACTTGCCGAGAAAGCAGCGAGTGATGGACAAAGTGTTAAAATTAATAACGTCTGCGGATCTGCAAGTCTGTGAAGGTCTAGTCAAGTCAAAATCTGAAATCACCCCCATATCTTTCACCCAAATTACACACTCTTTGTTTCCTAGCACTGCCTTAATCAAAAGTCCTCCTTGTTAACGCACCTCTAACAATTTTATATCACCAAAGTGAGAAAACTCACTCACTCACTCACTCACTCACTCACTCACTCATCTTCTACCGCTTATCCGAACTACCTCTGGTCACTGGGAGCCTGTGCCTATCTCAGGCGTCATTGGGCATCAAGGCAGGACACACCCTGGACGGAGTGCCAACCCATCGCAGGGCACACACACACACACTCACACACTACGGACAATTTTCCAGAGATGCCAATCAACCTACCATGCATGTCTTTGGACCGGGGGAGGAAACCGGAGTACCCGGAGGAAACCCCGCGGCACAGTGAGAACATGAAAACTCCACACACACAAGGTGGAGGAGGGAATCGAACCCCCAACCCTGGAGGTGTGATGTGAACGTGCTAACCACTAAGCCACCGTGCCCCCCGTGAGAAAACTTTGACAATAAAAAAAGTAGCAATATCGTAGCGTCTCCACAATCCATTTTTTTCTGGTAAGTGCAGTATCCTTGTCAGCGCCTCGGTGGATCCAGAGCCGGTCCAAGGAACCACAAATAAGAGGCGAGGACACACGTTGGCTGGGACACGGGTCCACTGCAGGTCAGCATACACACATTGACACCTTGGGATGATTTAGTGTAACCAATATACTAACTGTGAGGTTGTGAAGCACCAAGTGGTGACACCACTTCTCCAAGAAAGTAACGTGATATATTTTTATAACAAACAGTGCAGCTCAGTTTTGTACAATGTGTCAACATTCAGTAGAGCTGACAAGCCAGACCACATTACACAAGGTAGAACAACAGACCCAGAGAAAATAAAATAAAAAAAAAACTAAGAAAGAGTCAGAAAACCACAAACAAGGAATAAACCATCAACGGTGAAACAACACAAAGAAATCTACTGTACATAAACAGAACATGATGGTAGGATAGGTACAGGTTCACCATTATTTATTAAAGCCTCATCTCCTCATCCTTACCTTTCCAAAGACAGTCGGCATCTTCTATCAAACTTTGGTGACCTGGCCAAATGATCTGTTTGCTCAGACAGAGCTTCGAGATGTGGGCGTCTGTTTCTGCTAAAATACAAATGAGAGGAAATCGTAGCTTCCTGGGTCATTTATGCTTGAAGGACACACACATACACACACACACACACACACACACACACTTACTTTCCAATAAATTATAACCTTCAAGCTATATGTTCCGAACGGCAAAAAAGTGAGTAGTCCTCCTACGCTTTACTCTACTGCAGTAGATGGCTCCTACTGTATTTATCCACCAACTGAGACACACTTATCTTAAGACTGTCTGGTGAAGCATCTCCTCTGTACCCATTTTCATATCCACCTCTGTGTTTAATTTCTCACGGATTAAAGGGTTGTGCATTTGAACGACTTATGAAGAAGTGTGTTCTGTCTTTAGAATTTGACTGTACACATAAATCTGAAGTTTCACTTGTAGCTTCTGGAAAGATCTCCGTAAGATATTTAAAAGCCCCAAAATTCCTGACAGGTTGGACCGAGTCCTCGATTAGTTCCGTTTGCTGCCTCTCTAGAGCCTAATCAGATGCATGTGTAAAGCAGGCTCGGTGAGGCTCGACAAGATTCAGCCTCTCGGGGGTGTAGCGATTCCAGGATGTGGGCATGTCAACGCTGGACAGATTAGAGATGTTTGAACTTGTTAGCTGCTGCACACAGGAAAACATCGGCAGAGTATTTTTTCACAAGTGATGCCCTTCATTTCTGTCAAAAATTGAAGCTTTAGTAGAATATCCTTACCAAGGTCCATGCCTCATGTGATTATAGAGTTTATCTCCAAAGTATTTATACACCATAATCTTGGGTCTGAACCATGCATTTGGAAAAAATGTAGCAAACCAAACAGTGTTAGACGGATTATGTCCAATCTTATCCACAAAAATTGCACGGTTTCATTCCACCTTTTTAATCAGTTGGTCTTGCCTTAAATAGACTCAGGCGTATCTTCTGCTTGGTTGAACTGAAATACTGAACTCACACCGGCCCTTTCCAGGTATAACCCGACAACCCTAGATGATAAGATCAGACACCTCGGACACTTTGGGCCTTTGATGACAGGATTGGAAGCCTATGTAATCTTTCACCGTTGTAGCCTATCCATCTCAAGGTGTGACATACTGGGTATCCAGAGAAGCTTTTCTGCTCACTGTAGAGGTAAAGACTGAGTATTTATTTTGTCAGATTGAATCAGTCTGGCCTTTTTTCCTCTGATCTCTCTCATGAACAAGGTATTTCTACCTGCAGACTGTTAATCACTGGGGAATTTGGTGTAAACTCTAGAGACTGCTGTGCTGGCAAAGCCCACAGGATCAGCAGCTTCTTCCATAGTCACTGAGATCATGTATTTTCCCTTATTTTGATGTTTGACCGACATGGATGCATGACTGTATGCTTACTGGAACAAGATGTCCATGTGTTCATTAATTCATTCATTCATTCATTTTCTACCGCTTTATCCAAACTACCTCGGGTCACGGGGAGCCTGTGCCTATCTCAGGCGTCATCGAGCATCAAGGCAGGATACACCCTGGACGGAGTGCCAACCCATCGCAGGGCACACACACACTCTCATTAATTCACGCACTCACACACTAGGGACAATTTTCAAGAGATGCCAATCAACCTACCATGCATGTCTTTGGACCGGGGGAGGAAGCCGGAGTACCCGGAGGAAACCCCCGAGGCACGGGGAGAACATGCAAACTCCACACACACAAGGTGGAGGCGGGAATCGAACCCCGACCCTGGAGGTGTGATGCGAACGTGCTAACCACTAAGACACCGTGCCCCACCTCCATGTGTTCATATCATCCTAAAACACAATATAATTATGTGTGTCCTTACTTGCACTGGAATATATTTAAAACCTATGATTAAGCAAACATACAAGAAAAAATAGCTTTAGCATCTGATGAGGACAGAAGAGAGAAACAGAGCAGCAAAGTACTGCCAGTTGAAGCAGTGAAACCTCTGACAGGTCACCTTAAGACTTCTCTATTTCACATTTCTGACAGGTTGAGCATGACCGGGTCACAATCTTCCTCTCCATCAGCCGTCACTCATTAAACCTCTAACTTTACCCTTATTTTAACCCTGATGTCGTGTTCAACTCTTCACATCGCTCGACGTCTCCTGACCCAGACCAGATCATATCTTATTTTAATCTCAGGTATAATAAACAAATAGAAATTACAGACCTAATTTGAGGTCCTTCCTGCTCTGTATATTTGTGTATATTTACATTTTAACATCAACCGCTTAATCTGCATTATTTCCACGTGTGCGCCATCTGGCACAGGGCTTAAATTAACATCAGTGACGTTACTGCAGATGTATGATTTCATGCACCAATGATGTTCTCTGAAGCTTCCAGTCTTCCTTTGTTGCCTTTCTGGGTATGGGCCAGAAAGTGCTTGGCCCCCTAAATCGCTCCTTGCAAGGATATATATTTTCTTCTTAATAATATTATCATTCAAATTCATTTAAATGCAATCAATTCAAATAAAGAAAATTCACACCTCTGCTTCCTTCGTATCGTTTCACAATACACACCTTCGCACTGCCTTTTAGAACGTATGTAGATGACCGTTAAGGAATTAGCAACGTACTGTACCGCGTGCTCTAACATGTCGAAAATATATTTAACATTCAAGCACACTGAAATATTTTCACTTTAAACTTTGAGAGTGATTGTGAGAATGCTCGGAGAAGACACAGAGGGTTAGATGCTCTGCAGGGCCAACAAAAATAGTCATTTCTCTCCGTCTGTGTGGCAATCTGCACCACTATAATAGAGACTCCTTTTTCTGTACACTGGATGCAAATGAGAAGCACACACACACACACACTGGTATGGTGCCCATAGAGACTTGGATGGTGTTCTCATTCTTTTAAACCGCTTCAGTGCGTTTTCATTAGCAACCGGCATTTTTGCCACTGCCTCCTGCTAGTTTCTTTGTCAACAACAAGGACAAGTAGGCTTTAGATATAGAGTTCAGGCCTAAAAATAACCGAACCTAGTTTTGCCCAAAGACAAGCTCTTCTAGAATTTTTTTCTTTTTTAAATAATAAAAAAGAACAAAGTTTTAAGTTTGTTGATTTCATTAATTTTGCTAAATCAGGCTTCACCATTCATCACCATTCGTTCAAAAAAAAAAAGGTCAAGATCTTTATAAATGGCCTCATGTACAGTGGATTAAATGCTCTTTAATAAAAAGAATGAAAAGTAAACTCCATTATAAAAAAAAAAAAAAGCCATAAAATCAAGCAAAAACAGACAAAATGGGTTAAAAAGAGCCCTGGCTGTGAAATCCACCGTCTTTGTTCATTTGTAAATGAACTGAAGGGAAAACGATCCAGGTGGACTTCTGTCCTGGAGAATCAGCAAGCGCTTCTTCTGTGTGCTCCAAGTAATCAGATTTAGTTTAGTCTTTATGACAAACACTACAGGATCGAGAGCCACGGCAAGGAAACCGTTCACGCTGTTGTTGATTGTTTTCCTTTAACAGCACAACACATGGAATTAACCTGTGGGAGGAAAAGCAGTACCGTGATGTAGACTGTAGCATCAGTTCAGGATTACAGTGTTGGGAAACTGCGGAAAAACTCCAACTGAAATGACCTACAGCCTTTTTGACAGGTTTTTGATGTTCAGTAGAAAACTAGCTGTCCAGGAAAGAGCTGGAGATAAGAGATAAGTGAAGACGATACTGAACCGCAGGATCAGCCTGGACCTCGGCCAAACGTCCAGAACATACAGAAGCTAAAGAGCTGCAGAGGAAGACGACTTTGGAGGACTTGGACACGGAGAGAAGTGTGTCGTGAAAACTAGACCTTCCATCAAGGAAATATGATACGATTGTGTAAAAACCTGTTACCTGACTGAATACCTGTGTGTGTGGGTGTGTGTGTGTGTGTGTGTAAAACCATCGGATTATTCGACTCTTTTCTCTCAGCTCAGTCTCCTTGCTCTGCTTCACATGGACATGCTGTATGTGCTGGAAGCTGTATTTCTATAAAACACTGTGGGAATCGTGGGAAAAAGCATTGATGCAGTGATGCTGTGTGACTCATCTATTATGTTCAGGAAAGAGCTCGAGTTAATAAATCAAACCTGGCATGCACATGGAGCACAACTTTTTACTCCGTTCTTCAATTTTTTTTCTTCCCTCTCACTGCAAGAAATGAGATCTGAAGAGTTACTGAATAAAGGCTGATGTTTCTCATTACAGGCTGCTGCAGGGACGAGTCCCGAAACCCGGAAACCGCTCGGCACGTTGCCACTTCCTGTTCCTGTTTTATTCAACGATATAAAATCCAGCAGTAAAAGCGCACTCGGGATTTTTTTAAGTATTTACATGTGGTCGTGATCAGAAACCTTTCTTGGTTTTTCAGCTTCAATCCTACTGTCTGGTTGTCAAGGTAACCGGGGGATGCTAACGTCCGGGTGGCCTACGATTACGCATCGTCCGCGCAGCACGATACTATACAATTCTACAAAGAAATAAAAGACTATTACGACTATTTCAAGACCGTCTACTTATTTCAAGCTTAACAGCGGCTCATTGTATCGACAGATCGTTTTGTTTCTAGAAAAAAAGATGCTTAAAAGAAGTAAGAAAGATTTTTACGCCTTAGGAGTCTGTAGGGTTTTTTTTTAAAAAAACATCTTCCATGCCTTGTTCTTATAACACATTGTTTTCAAAACGCAATATTTGTTATTCGAGAGATTGGGCTAGAAAACGAAATATTAGAAAGACAATTCAACAGCTAAAAAAACGTGTGAATATTCGTACGCGTAATTTAAAACAATCGAACAAAAGGGATTCGTTTGTTACTAAAATTCAGGAGGAAAATATTCCAGTTCAAAACCTTCAAATTCCGTAATTTTCTTTGCCCTCTTTCTTTTGTTCCCTGTTGACTGAAATGGTTCTGCTTTTCAGAAGAACATTAGATCTCCAGAACATATTCAAGTCCTCCAGGTGAGCTTTATTCCCACGCTTATTCCGTACGCTGGAGTTAATTGACAGCCCACTGAGACGAAGCACCTGAAAAGGTCAGGGTTTCTTTCAGTCGCTAAGTTCTGGTGTAAAGGTCGGAGTGGCACCTCGTAGATCTCACGCAGAGCTTCAAACGATGACTGACACACTCACAGCTCCACGCCGTTTATGGAAAATCGAAACAGCGTCTTATGGACGGAGCGCGGCTCGGTGCCGGTCTCTCCGAGCGTCAACAAACACGCTGACGTGTCGTGAAACCTTCAGACACGACACGTCAATTACGCTCCTCGTTAAAGATTATTAATTATCGCCTAATAAGTGATTTATTAATGAACAATTCATAACGTAAAATAACGTTAAACAATAAAATAACGTACCGATCGCTAGATATCTGCGTTTTTTATTTAACAACGATATTAAATTCTCGAACAAAAAGACAACGACGACGACGACAACTTCTACAAAACCTGCTCAATATTCTGATGATTTTTCTTAATTAAATTAAAGTACTATTAATAAGTAACGTGTGCCATTAGAACGACAAAGAAACGATCATTATTTAATAAAATGCAGGCTAATTAACACGTTCTAACGAACATTAATTAATAAACACAATCGTGTTCCTTAAGAAACGACATATCACAGGCTTATGCGTACTTCATTAACAACCGCTAGTAAATGTTATAAACTACCTGTTACATGCTTATAACTAGTTTGTTACCAACAATGACACCTGATAAACTAGATATGCTAGTTATGCTAATAAAATTAGCGTACCCCATTACGAATTTCCTCTTTTCTCGTCAGGACCGTTGTGGGATCTGGACGTATCCGGATTGTTCTCCTGAACCTCACACGCTCTATGTCACGTGCCTCGGGCTGGCAGACGCTGGGAGAAGTACAACCTGAGCGTGGCGTACATATTCTTCTACATTCCTCTCATATCTTAGCCCGCCATCGGGCCTGACATCTATATTACTGCAAATACATCAGTGTTTTTTTTTTTGTTGTTGGGTTTTTTTCTCCTTTTTTCCCTTTTCCATTTCTGCAATTCCATTCATCAGGTAAGGCACCGGGACTGCGAGGTTCAGCGAAGTGACACGAGGAGCAACAATGATATTAAACGTATAAAACAGCTTTCATAAAACATGACAGCGAGAGGAATGATGCAGTCGGGCGAGACAAATGCGTCGTTACAGTAATGCGACGTTTCTCTCTGTCGAAGCGCGAGTCGGGCTTTTTAAAGCACTTTAAGCTCTAAAGGAAGGCGGACTGGCCCGATTATTAAAATGTGAAAGACTCATGTGTGTGTGTGTGTGTGTGTGTGTGTACTGGAGAAGAGATATATTATATATATATTTACTCTCTGAATATCCTGGACAGATCCTCAGGTTTTTTTTTTTCACTAATGACCGATAAATCGCAACGTTACCGACGAACAGTAAAATTACGCCTACGAAATAAACCTGCGATGAAGCGGCGTTACCGTAACGACGATAAGAAATCGCATCCCGTAATGTTGTAATGCAAAATACGTACGTAGATTTGAATACTTTATTTATTTATTTTTGGCTATGAATATTTATACCCATGAAATAAAATACAATTAAATTAAATTGAGCGAGAAATATGTTTGAATATATTCGTTTGCCCGAGCTTTTGTGTCAGACTGGATGGGGGTGGGGGTGCTGGGGGAGGGGGGGTTTGTTAAGACGACGCCCGAGATGAACACCAGCAAAATAAAATATTTAATTGGAAGAATTAAACTTGATAAAATAGTTTAAAAGCAAAAAAAAAAAAAAACTAAGTGTATTGTATTTTTTCCTGTAATTAAGTTCCCAGCGTCTGGTGTCGTTATGATTGATGATGCTTTATTCTGGCTTCTTTGCTCGGGTTCATTTTTTCATTAGTTTTTTTTTTTTCCTTAGATTCAATTTTTTTTCTTGTAAGTTCAGGATCCTTTGAAGGCGCCACAGTCGCTATGACATCTTGTGATATTAGTCAGTGCCCCGTCAGACGTGTTGGGACGGAAATGGTGGATTTCAGGTTTGTAAACCCTAGTTTTAGGTATGAAAGGTGTCGAGGAGTTTGGCCTTGAAGAAGATGTGATGTTTATGGTGTCATTCTTGGTTCTTTCTCTTTCATTTAGGCTCCATGCTGATTTAAGTCTAAGTCTAAACTCGATCTCAGCTGATTTTGGTCTTAACAACAGAGTTTCTGACTAGTAACCAATAGACCTCATGGTTCTTTGTTGAATTAATCAATGGCGAGGGTTAACAGCAAAATGTGTGTGTGTGTGTGTGTGTGTGTGTGTTTATGTCTCTCCAGTCAGTCAGAAATCTCTGCTTTCATCTGCGACTGATTTGGACCTGATTAGGAGTTGAACCTGATCACCGTCCGGACCTGATAATGACTCTGAACCTGACGTGCATCTGAATGAAGAATCCTCGCCCTGTTTCAGCAGCATAGCTCTTTCGAGTCTCACACCATGACTGGAATTTTGATAAATGAACCTCTCTGATGATTAGTGTGTCCTTACCAACCGAGGCCAAAAGGATGGTTTGGACTTCAAGGCACGTTCCTCTGAGATTAAACCGATGGGTGAAATCGCTCACGGTGTTAATAACATCAAACATGACCCCATCCGACAAGCCGAATCAGTCTGATACATGCTTGAGGACCAGAAGTTAAGAAACTGTTTATTTACCGCAATCTGAAAGGCGGGACCCAAGTGGCAACCCAAGCGGCGTTAATGAAGACTAACACCTCGTCTGTAGAGCACGAGCAGCCACAGAATCGGGAGCTTATAATTAACTTCCCGCCGTTTGCCGTCGTTATGATTTACGATGCCTGATTCTCAATTCTTTGAATCCTAACACTAAATCTGGCACTAAATCTTTTTTTCGAAAACCGTTGAAGGCGTCACGGTTGCCATGACAACTTAGTAGTCATAGTAGTCCGCACTCGTTGCTGCGTCAGAGGCGGCCGGATACTGAGAACATCATCGCTTCCTAGTGTCAGGTACGTAGTCCGTGTTCAGAGTGACTGGCAGAAGCCGACAGCCAATCAGAACACCGGAACAAAACAAATCACTTCCACGCGCTTCTCATGTCTGTATGGGTACTTAAACACATCAGTGATAGCTTAGTTATACACGAGATGAAATAAATAAATAAATAAATGACGGGGTCGTAGCACCGCGCTAAAGTCTATTGTCTGAATTTATTTTGTCCTCTGCAGACATGAGTAATCTGCTGCCATGTACAGGCTAATTTTCAGGACAGCCATTACCAAGGCTTTGATGCTGCAGACTAATAAGCCTATGTGAGCACAATGCCAAGCTGACACTGCTGAAATGAACAATTTACACTCACACCGGGGTAATAGAGTCGAGTCCGTAGCCTCAGGGCTCATTGTGTAAAGTCAAATAAAAACAAGAGGGCAGCGAGCAGCCGGGTCATTAGCTTTATGGAATTAGAGAGGCGCGTAGGGACGACATCGTGTCCTTAACGCCGGCGCGATACGTGCGGCTCAAAAGAGAAAAGCTTCAAGCAAAACAAAGCGTTAATCATCATTTATCAATTAACATTAGCAGTAAGGTAAGTCAGTGCTAGACATTTTAGCACCGGGGTGTCAAAAACTGCTCTCATGTCAATGACGATCTCGATCATATATAATCCTACACAGTTTGTTCTTTAATTCTATACAGTATGATGTATATAACTGTATTTCATCAAGACACCATAGATTTGTATTTGGGTCTTGGATCATATTTCTTCCTGAATATTCGAGCATCGGAATATATGCTAAGACTTCACAAAGATGCTAAGACAAAGCAGGCGGACTAAACACGGTACAGGGGAACACAACAGGACAACTAATCAACTCAGGATGTAAACACTCGTTCTAGGTTTTCACTCGTTCTATGAAGGGTTTTCAGTTAACGCCGGATCCATTTGGGAAGCGTTATTAGACGTCTCACTCAATCGCTCTGACTTTATTCAAGTCCAATTTAATTCCAGTTTATTTTCAATTACTGGATATGACACATTTTTTTCGAATTCTGCTATAATTTAATATAACATTTTCTATTGTATGAGGGAAATGAATCGAGAGCATCAGATTTGAGAATTCGCGTGTCTCTGCGTTCATGTTGACGTTCATGCTGATGCGATGCATCTCGACGCAAGTTTTTAAAAAGCTGCGCTTGATGTCCTGAGCGTTTTGTTTCCCGTTTTGTTTCGTCGGGCAGCGATAAGAGCTACAAGTCTTTATTTACCCCAATTTGCCAATTTCCTGTGAAAGGAAGAAAATGACGAATGCTACACAGAAATCTTTCTCCTTCTCTCTGTTTTTCACAGTCAATGACATTTCTTGTCAGCGCAGAGTGCCAGATTAGACGCCGGCTACTTTTCAGCGCGCGAGATGTGGCGAGCGAGTCTTTATCTCCCGCAAACAGACACATCCGATTGCATCCTAAAGGCTTTTATGGATTGGTATGTGTGGACGTGTTTGTGGAGGGGTTTTAGTCGGACAGCTTTGATTGCAAACGACTGGAATCCTTCCTTCTAAGAAGACACGGGGCTTTATTACTTCCCCTGACTGAATCGCTTTATTACACCGTTATCTGTTTTGTTTGGGTTTTTTGTGCTGCTTGATTACACGTTTCTGTTTCCGGCAAATATCTCCTTCCTCGATTGTGTTTATTAGCTCGAGATTCCGATCCGTTGCTTTGCTAAAGCGGCGAAAACTTTCGCACTAGGATAACAGGCCGCGTTTGAAAGATCGGATCGTTTGCACGATGCTATATAGTGAACGCTACTGAATTCTTAAATCTGATTGGTCAAATCAATCATAACACATGTTAACTTTATACAAATGTGCTTCTTCGAACAGATTTAAGTAGTTAAATGTGCGAAAATGTGCGAATATGTTTCTTTTATCTGGAAAATAAAGAAATAAGAACGACAGAACTTACCTCTCTTCTTCAGGAAGAAAATTTGGACGATGCAACTTCCTGTTGAAGACGTCGAATGGCTTTAGGAACAGTTCAACGACTTCCTAGAGGTTTAGGTAACAGGGTTCTGAAATAAAATCAAATAAAACGTATTTCAAGATTCCGATTCGAACGTTTACAATTTCGCAATTTAAAAATTTCGGATTTTAAAGATTATTACTTTCGAATATCGCACAAAAAATATATATTGGAACAAATAATGGATTTTATGGCATTAAATGGCATAATAATAATAATGGCACTTCAGCTCTTATGTCATGTAGCACGGTTTAATAACACACCTAACAAATAAGATGAGGAGATTTAAACTGAAGTCTTGTTATTTCTCAGGTTTGGAGATTTTCTTCGACATGGATACCAACCACAGGCACTTTAAGACCTAAAGCATTCAACCACTAGATTTTTTGATATACAATGATTTTTCTCTTAAAAATGAAAATAAACACACAAACACACACACACACACACGACTTTAAAGGCTAATTATCAGGAAGGAGGCGTATGGCCCTGTCCGGCTTTATTGTGGTTGAGCGTGACTCAGGCGCACGCGGGCGGTGATGAATCCGGGTTATCATTAACGGCCACAGGCAGCTTTTAGAGAGTCAGTGGGCTCATTAGCATGTGCCAGAGGAGCGCTGGCATTAGTGCCGTTCTCTATGCATCACCATGACAGGAGTTATGATTTGAAAGAGTCGAGTGCGCATCCTGCATGAGACTCTTTCAGCCGTTCCGAGCTAATTGAAAGGGCAAACGGGACGTCCAGGCGTCTGGAGCTGTAGCTTCATGTCATGTCTCAGACAAGCATCTGAAAGAAAAAAAAAAATCAAAACATATTGACGTGAACAACATTTTAACTAGATGTCCGTCACAGAGACGTGTGTCGTCTTCTGCTGGATTTTTCACTATCTCGTGAAAGGATATCGAGCTACAAGCCGTTTTCCTGTAATTATTGTCGTGCTTTCTGCTCTTTTATCCTTTGGGTTAGAGTGAACCTCTAATTAACCAATGACCTCGAATCCAGTTTTGCTTTCCAAGCGCTTCCAACAAGTGGCTGAGGGAGGTGAAGATCTACAGGGCACATTTTCGACATCTGATTAAGGCAGTCTCCAGCAGGCAGACAGGACTATCGCCGTGACCTTTGAGTGCTAATAGCGGCGATGTGATGCACTTGGGAACTATAAAGCCCAATTAGTGGTTAACTGACAGCACAACAGAACAAAACATGCACATTGTTTTAGTGGCCTGTGGTGTGTGTAGTGATTGCAGTAACGGAGCTGCCTACAGTGAAGTCCACACTTAAATGCCACATCAGGAACCTGCTTGGCTCTAACAAGGATCAACTTTTAGCAAATCAAAGCGGTATTTTTATTTTTTTTTTTTGCTTTATGTCTTAATATCAGTGACTTTATCACTATGGCAACATTTCAGACCATTTGGGAAACATTAAATAAAAACGCCTACCAATCACAACTCCTGTAAACACTGATCATCATCATCATCATCATCATCACCAATCCCAACAACCAATCACTGATCACTGTCTTTCTCAACAAATCACTGATACCCATCGTTCTTACCAATCACTAATCGCCGTCGTTCTAACCATCAATGATCACCATAATTCTAACCAATCACTAAGCGGCATCACTGATCACCACCGTTCTCAACAACCAATCACTAATCGCCGTCGTTCCAACCATCACCGATGACTATAATTCTAACCAATCACTAATCGCCATCACTGATCACCACCGTTCTCAACAACCAATCACTAATCGCCGTCATTCTAACCATCACTGATCGTCATAATTCTAACCAATCACTAATCGCCATCACTGATCACCAGCATTTTCAACAACCAATCACTAATCGCCGTCGCTCAAATTATCACTGATCACCAAAATTCTAACCAATCACTAATAGCCCTCACTGACTATCGTTGTTAGCATCCAATTACTGATCCTTAACTTTCCCAACAACCAATCAAGAAGAAATTGTTCTTCATTTTGGACTTTCTTCTTCGTGACACCGGCTGTAACCAGGTAATAAAAGTCGGTTATTCACACCGTAACAGTTTCCTTCAGTAGTTTATTATCTCATGACCAACAGCTACTCCTTGAACTATGAAGCAGTTAGCTTAGTGCTGGGATTAAGCCAAACCACACTCGTTTCTTTCGTGCATCCGAACAACTATTAGGTGTGCAGTAGCACAGTGTCTCAGGCACTCATCGCTCATCCGGTCTTCCTCGTGATATGGGAAATAAACCCGGCCTTGCTTTGCATTCCCATTACATGCTGTGATAAGGCAGGTCTTTGATTACTGCTTGATGTTCCTTTTAATCTTAATGACAAAACGTGACGCACGGCGTGCCGGATTATAGCGATGAATCCTCAGGAGCTAAAAGCAAAGGGGGAGGAAACAAAGCATACTGACTTAGTTATTTAACTGCTACATACTTTTTATGATTCTATTAGCATTCAGCTAGTTTGCATGGTCAGAATTATTACCATGCTAGCTAACACTTAGCTTTCACAAGTATTCGCAAGCAAAGTATTCTATGGAATTAGAGTCTTTAGAGAAACATGGACTTATTTACCATCAGGAACCTAAAAAAATTCAATGTTTTTATTTAGAAAACCTTCCTCATGCTCTGGTTAAATCCTTAACAGTTAGTAAACGCTAGCACACAAGTTCGCGCTACGCTACTTTATCCTGGCAAGCTCCGCTGGTATAAATGTCAACAAGATCTTGAACATATTAACACTGCTAGCTGGAGCGTTAGCACGTTGGAAATCTTTTAGCAGCAGGTTATTACTGCCAATGTGCCTGAGCTAGGATCTTAGCGAGTCTTAAAGAAACGCTGTTGGCTCTCGATCACTGTTTTTTTTTTGGGTTATTTTCACCGTAAGAGCCAGAGACTTCTTCGATTCACCACTTAGCTTATTCTCATACATCCTCTATAATTAGCTTTCTCGCTTGATTTGTGTAGAATTTGAAGATTTTGTTTAGTCCGGTGCTTCAGTGGGTTTATATTTCTCTGGCTCACTGAGGTGATTTTTTATTTTTTTTTATTATTTATTTTTTTCTTTAGTCGAGGCCTGCAGGAGGAATATGGAGCAGTGCAGTGGTGTAGATCACAGCGCTTGACTTGTCTCTTTCCTGCTGCAGGATTCTGACGAGTGTAGGAGGAAGCAGCCCGGTCTTGTTCGTCCCAGAGGGCTGCTTGGCCTTTGGCTTCCTCTCACAACGAGTGAGAGCAAGGGCTTCAACAGAACACCAAAAAAAATACAACACTCCGGTCTAAAACCACTCTGGGAATCTGCTTTATAACTGAAAATAATGATGATATTAATGAAGCAAAAATGTAATAAATTCATTACTTACTGGTGTGACCAATACGCTTTATTTTATTAATTAAATTACACGTGGTACATTTTGTTATGCCGCTTAAACAGCTTAGAAAAAACATGTTCTTGCGGTGAATGAGAAACTACTTTAAGAGTTGCTGATATAGAACTTCAGTCGATGCCTTCCGACCAATCAGATTCGAGAATTCATTTCGATTCAATTTATTCGTGTCACGATTTTTAACAAATTTACATATTAAAGTTTAAGATTAAGTTGCTATTTATCTCTAGCATTTATCCCTAATGTTCAAGCCTGAGGTGACGGTGGTGAGGAAAAACCCCCTGAGATGATATGAGGAAGAAACCTTGAAGAAACCAGACTCAGAAGAGAACCTCATCCTCACTTGAGGTGACACTGGACAGGAAATAATGTCAATGTAAATGATGTCACTTCTACAACAGTTTGAGTTTGAGTGGAATTAAGCAACCAGGAGCTCCTGAGTGCAATAAAAGGAATCTTTTGAGCAAGGGGATGGAAAATTCTCAACAAGAACATACTGTACTAGTTATAGTGTACTGTGGTCTAAGAGGAAATATCTGAAAGAGCTCAGTATCTGTAAGTGCTTGGACCACATGGCGCGACCGGTGAATCCTGCTCTCCGGTGTCATCCAGAAGAGGACGAGGTTTTTGAATCTTCAATGGACTTTTTCCTTCACCACTGTCTCACTGTCTTATCTAAGGATCTACAACCTACATGTCGTACCAGTACCAGGATTCGTCCTTAGCCTGTATCTCACCTCACTCAGACACCGTGTATGCTTTGTAATAACGTCTGCGTCAACATTCTCACCGTGTGGGCTAATATTATTGCGGCAAACGATGCGGCGGCGTTACTCGCTGTCGTTTCCGTGCACACACACAAACACAGACTATTAACTTGACGAATAGCCGTAAAGAGCATCAGGTGCGTGCAGGATGTGTTTCTAGATGTTCTCTATGTGTTAGCTCTTTCGCAGCACTGGAACAGGTTCGAAGATTCATTGCAACACATTAGATAGGGGTTATGCTGGAATTAGAACAGAACACACACACACACACACACAAAACATGGTTATCTGTCTTTGCTTTAATACACATGTACTGTAGACTAAAAGTGTTTAATCACACGACGAGCACGGCTTCTTTCAATCAGTGTTTTGTAATTAATAAAAAAGGAACCTTGTTGCTCAAATTTGTACTTACAAAATAACTTCTTCTCATGAGCAACAGGAAACTGTGGACGACGCAACTTCCTGTCTTTTGTCAGGGCGAACCGTAACAGTAAAAGAAGAGTAAAATAGGAAGAAAAATCCTTCCTGATGAGTTTTAAAGACTATATTTCGAGGTGTGATGATGAGCTGTTTTACTTGTAACAAGCTGACATCATTTTTCAGACCCAGAAGACGTCGCTTGGGGAAAATCAGGAATCTAACCTAAAGCCAGTGATGTAAAGATATGAGATACGTAACTGTGCGATTTTATTATCGTCTTCTCAAACACACGAGGAACAAAATGCACAAGAATATTTTTAATTAAATAGAATGTTTTATATAATTGTTAATTTATTATGTTGTTCAGAAGAGCACACCTTAAATATAATTACTATTTTCAGTTAAATACAATTTTAGTTCTGTGATTTTTCATAAACTTAAACTTTAAGACATGAGTCTTGGTCACGAGTTATTATTATTATTAAAGGCGGATGATTTTGATGAAGTTTTTCCTTTAGAGTCTATTATTAGTTTACTATTAATTGGATGCACGTGAGGAGCGCGTGGATCAGACTTTTACTGCCACCCACTGGAGTGTGTAAGACTGAAAAAAGCAATAACTGTATAAGAGAAAAAGCTTGGGGGGGTTGAGAGAGGGGGGGGAGAGAGAGAGAGGAGAGAGAGAGAGAGAGAGAGAGAGGAGAGAGAGGGACGGAGAGGGGGGAGAGAGAGAGAGAGAGAGAGAGAGAGACAGAGAGAGAGAGAGGGAGAGAAGAGAAAAAGAGAGTAAGAGAGAGGGAAAGAGAGAGAGAGGGAGAGAGAGAGAAGAGAGAGAGACGGGGGGAGAGAGAAGAGAAAACGAGAGAGAGAGAGGGAAAGAGAGAGAGAGAAGAGAGAGAGAGGGGGAGAGAGAGAGAAGAGAAAAAGAGAGAGAGAGAGAGAGAGAGAGAGAGAGAGAGAAGAGAGGGGGGGGAGAGAGAGAGAGAAAGAGAGAGGGAGAGAGGGGGGGGAGCGAGACAGAGAGGGGGTGGAGAGGGGGGAGAGAGAGAGAGAGAGAGAGAGAGAGAGAGAGAGAGAGACTATGAGACTATTTCATGAAAATGAACAGGGATTGATGAAGTGTACATGAAATTAATAAATGCTGTCATTTTGGAAACAATTTTAAAATCCAGGAATTTTGGCAATAAAACAGGAATTTAGGATAAAAAAACAGATTAATAATATCATTTATTCACTCTATAACTATAATTAAATACAAATACAACATTTCATTCCTTTAACGACAAAAAAAAAAGCCCTGGTATAAAAGGACGCAAACCCGCGGCGAATTTCCACAAACCTCACAAAATTTCAGACAAATCCATACGGTCTTTAGTGACCGGACCTCTAAACTGCACACACGAGAAAATCGATTAAAACCTCTGCAGCTTGGGTTTGATCCGGAGGAATTATCACAGCGGTGTGAGGAGCGACGGCTCGCTATGTTCCTCTGACTTTATTGACTTTAAACATGTTTCTTTCAAAAAAATAATAATAATTCTAAAATAATAATAATAATAATAATAATAATATATATATATATATACATATATATATATATATATACTGTATATGTATATATCGTCGCTGTCGGGCGGAAACCTCGTATGTCCAAATTTGGTCAATTTCATATTTTTTCACATATCGATACTATTGGTCAGTCCCCACGTGGGTCTGTTATTTTTACAAGTTATTAACCAATCTAAAGTCTTGAAAATAGCTTGAGCGCAAATCTCATAACTCCATTGGACACTTCAACTGTCCACCTCTTCCTCACTCCGTGGGAGAGCTTCACGTCATATTTCTCCTCAAGAAGAGTCGCAACGAATCAACACGTCTTCTGAGGTAAATGTCTTCAAAACACTGGGCTCAAAGAAAAAAAAATCTTGACCCCCGCTAGTTCTGGTGCTCGTCTGAGGACAGGAATTTAGCGCAAGACAATCCACTGCAACGCGGACTAAACCCTGTGCACTGCAGATAAGGTACGGCGTTTTTTTCATTTCCTGAAAAATAACGGTTTTGGAGATACGAGTATTCCGTCTGACAGCGACGATATATATATTAAATATATATATATATAAATCTCTTTAGAAGAACAGCCGGACGTTGCTGTACGCTTGCAGTCATACTACAGTAACTCATAAGCGCTCTTTACAGCCGTGATGTACAGAAAAGCATCTCCAGAACGTACATAACACACAACAGGCCAGAAATCTGAGGCTACAGCCGACACCTGAGCCTGTGATTTCAAAAGAAATCCTCGTTTTCAGGCACTGACCCGCGTCAAATAGAGAAATCCTACAACTACAATCTAAATGTCAGCTCGCCTCCACTCACTCGGCTTCACACCGCAGAGAAGGTGATGCATGACAAAATTCCTCGTAAATATTTTCCGCATGCGCTTGGCATTCCTGGTGCGAAACGTCGATACACACTCTATTATGCAAAAGGGCCAAAAGACTTGGCACTTTCCTCCACGATAATCAGCATGTGTCAAGAGTTCCTGCTGCTTAAAAATGTAGCTGCTGGTTAAGAAAAAAAAGTAACAAGGAGACAGTTACAGTATAAATCATTCTGCATGCAAAAGTAAATCAAACCCGGGGGTAAAGACGAAAGAGACGAAAGAGGGTACGAGTTTGAGCATGAGGTTCCTGCGCAGCTTGTTCGGTTTGTATGTTATAAACGCGTACGTCCACCTACTGTAATTTAATTAACATCTCATCGATGTTAATTCGTCGGATTAATAAGTAAGTGCTTTTCACATATTCGCACGACACGAATATCCGAACGTCCAGGAGTTTTGCGTCAATTTCTGCAATCGTGAAATCGCCAAATAGCAAAAGGACTGACTTTATGCTTTAAGTTATGCAAGGAATAAAACACACTGCAGTCAATATTCGTGTAAATAAAAATAGGTGTGAATTTAAAAGTAGTGAAAAAATTTCATCTGTTTGCTTTTTTGGTATTATTAATATTACTCACTCACTCATTCATCTTCTACTGCTTATCCGAACTACCTCGGGTCACGGGGAGCCTGTGCCTATCTCAGGCGTCATTGGGCATCAAGGCAGGATACACCCTGGACGGAGTGCCAACCCATCGCAGGGCACACACACATACACACACACTCATTCACTCACACACACACACTACTGACAATTTTCCAGAGATGCCAATCAACCTACCATGCATGTCTTTGGACCGGGGGAGGAAACCGGAGTACCCGGAGGAAACCCCCGAGGCACGGGGAGAACATGCAAACTCCACACAAACAATCGAACCCCCAACCCTGGAGGTGTGAGGTGAACGTGCTAACCACTAAGCCACCATGCCCCCCATTATTATTATTATTATTATTATTATTATTATTATTATTATCTGCTATTAAAAGACACCCGAAGCGTTTTTTACGGCCGTCATGAATAAATTATTTCTCATGGTCATGAGGGAGATGTTAAGCTTCAACTCAACCTCAAAAATGTTTTTTTATATATTGGTGACTGATGTAATTTAATTATTTATCAGTGTAGTTTCTTTTATCTGAAGTGTTTACAGGAGAAATCCGATCCAACAAGCCTCGAGCTACGCAGATCAGAGTCAAGAGTTTTGCTGAAGGGCTTGAGACTGACTCTCTGACTCTCTGACACTCAGTCAGTCCTGAGATTTAAACACAACCTTCAGGAACAATGAAATATACAGGACGGTTAAGATGGCGTGTCAGAGAAGAGAGATTTTATGACAAAAGGTTTCAGGAGAAACTGAGTTCTTAGCACAGGTATAGTGTGGATATAGTGAACGGAGATGGTGTGTGTGTTGGGATCGTGATCAGAGGAGATCTGTAACACTGAAACTTTCACACACACCTCACACAAATACACACACACACACACAAAGAAAAAACACAGAAACAACAAACCCTCACACACGTAAACACACACGTGAGAACAAAAGCCTGACAAAGAAACTTGTACCAATGAAACAGGTCAGTTCTGATCAGCGACATGTGACTTGCTGGGGCTGATGGGTAACGTAGTTCAGCGTCAATTCCAGCATAACAATAACCGCTCGATTTGAGACGCTATAGCCAGAGCCGATCGGCCCTATACGCTCACTACGCAAGTTGTGTAGGGCCCCGCAAATTACGCAAGGCCCCGCCTCCCCCTGCCTCATTTTACAGCGCGTGTTAATGTTTACTGTGTAGATGATAATATGAAGCGGATCTATCCATCTGGCCATTAAAGGAGAAAAAAGAAACAAAATGAGAGTGAAATGTGAGAACAGCAATCAGGTAAACTTGTGTTGTCTTCAAGTTTGATGTCAGCAAGAGCAAATAACAGTAAAGTTAAATTGATGTGATTCTGTCTCTAGTCTCTATCTGACTAGCTAAATTAGCTGTGCAGTGCTGCCGGTGCATCTCTTGGCCTGTCTGTCTGTCACACAACAATTTATTGCGTGAACATTAGCGTGAATAAACGCCCAAGAGCAACAGTGTTTATAAACGGCAGCTCCATAACCACGCGTGAACATGCGTTCATATGCGCATGCAATATCATGCACGAAATGACACGCGCGCTTTACAGCAGCATCTGTGTAGGGACCAGTGCAAAAAGTAGCGTGATAGAACTATTAAATGACAATGTTTATAGTCTCTCAATCAAGGTTACAACAACGTTAATGCAATATGGAAACCAATGGATTTACATTGGAATGAGCATAATGCCAGGTCAATATGAATGCACATCCCTCAGTAAATAATAACCATCAGGGATCAAGTATTGCTCTCATGCATACTATAAAACACAGTGATACGGTATGGCAAGCATTTTATAGAAATCCTATACTTTTATACATTCACATGATGTGGATTTTTGATATCAAGAATTCAGTATTCGATGCTTAAAATGTAAATATTAAGTGTGATTTCTAGTACAGTAGTAACCATATTTTTGATATCAGGAATTACATTTAAATTCAATTGCTAATATTCAACTCAAAACTCTATTTAAAATATTCCATTCAATAAAGATTTGTTTATACGTCATTTAATTCTGTATTGTTTTACTCTTTGACCGAGCGATGGAGCAAACTTTTAAAAGGAGGGAGGTTTGTAGTGGGAGCAGTGGGGTGTCAAGTGTGAATGTGTGGCAAATGGTTTACATGGCTCACGGGTCAGGTAGGAGGGGCCCCTTATCAGAATTTTACTTAGGGCCCCAGGGAGGTCAGGATCGGCTCTGGCTATAGCTGTAACGACGGGAAACAGAGCGGACCCAAACGCAGGATAGCATAAATCATAATAGGGTTTAATAACTGAAAACATGAAACAGGACGCAGACTAGACAGGACAAATCACAGTAGATGCCGCGCTGCACGAAGCAACACGGCACAGTTAAATACAAGAAGACAATGACACAATAAGGATCAGGTGTGATGACAGGGAGGAGCAGACGAAGGCGGGGCAGACACGTGACGAGAAACATAAACAGATGCACGTGGCCAGAGTCCGGGCAGAGTCCTTACAGAGCCCCCCCCAAGGCGCGGCTCCCGACGCGCCAATCCGTCCAGGCAGTCCCGACGGGCCCGGTAGGGGGGAGCAAGGCACACGGCGAGGCAGGTGGGGGGAGCAAGGCACACGGCGAAGCAGGTGGGGGGAGCAAGGCACACGGCGAGGCAGGTGGGGGGAGCAAGGCACACGGCGAGGCAGGTGGGGGGAGCAAGGCACACGGCGAGGCAGGTGGGGGGAGCAAGGCACACGGCGAGGCAGGTGGGGGGAGCAAGGCACACGGCGGCGCAGCCAGAGAGGGCCGAGCGACGTCCACAGCCGAGCTGAAGGGCCGAGCGACGTCCACAGCCGAGCTGAAGGGCCGAGCGACGTCCACAGCCGAGCTGAAGGGCCGAGCGACGTCCACAGCCGAGCTGAAGGGCCGAGCGACGTCCACAGCCGAGCTGAAGGGCTGAGCGACGTCCACAGCCGAGCTGAAGGGCCGAGCACAACCCCAGACGCACCCCGGCCAGATCCACCCCCAAAGTCCAGGAAAGGGAGGGCGGGAGGGAAAAAAAAAAATATAAATCCTCCACAAAACAGGGAAGTCCAAAAACAGGAAAAAACACAGGCCTGCGACACCCCCGCGGACAGGAAGTGGGGCGACGTCCTCCACGGAAACCAAAAGTGAAGCGACGCCCCCCACCAAAAAGTGCGGGGCGATGTCACAGGACACTGAAAAAACAGAACAAACCTTGGGCTGGCGACATGGCCCGCAACCAGGAAGTGAGGCGGCGCCCCCCGCGAAAAAAACAAAAGCGAGGCGGCGCCCCTCACCGAAAAAATGCGGACCCACGTCGCCAAACGCACCAAGTCCAGAGGGGGAAAAAAAAAAAAAAAAAAAAACACAGACACGAAAAAAGTACTCCCAGTCAGCCGGTCCAAGTAGCTGCTATCCCGCTGGGTCCTCATGTGGCGGCATCTTCTGTAACGACGGGAAACAGAGCGGACCCAAACGCAGGATAGCATAAATCATAATAGGGTTTAATAACTGAAAACATGAAACAGGACGCAGACTAGACAGGACAAATCACAGTAGATGCCGCGCTGCACGAAGCAACGCGGCACAGTTAAATACAAGAAGACAATGACACAATAAGGATCAGGTGTGATGACAGGGAGGAGCAGACGAAGGCGGGGCAGACACGTGACGAAAAACATAAACAGATGCACGTGGCCAGAGTCCGGGCAGAGTCCTTACAATAGCCTTCGACAAGATTAATCAAATAGGACTAGCTGAATTTCTTTGATTTCGGATTGTACAGTTTTAATCGTACTGTAATATCCGTGATCTAATGTTTTATTAATAATCATTATTATTTATCACATGATTGATGAAAACTCTCAGGCCACAGAGCGCTCCAGTCATCACGCAGACAGGAAGAATAAGTAGGACAGCCGAGAAAACACAGCAAAAAAAACACTTTGTTCCAAACTTTATGATGATTTATGGAAATGAAAATCTAATGACGCATTCAACGCGATACAGCACCTGAAGCAACAGCCTACATTTGCATAAGAAATAGCTTTTCTGGAGGCCTTTTAGAAAGACCCAGAAATAAAAGGTTGTGTTTTTTTGAGGCTTCGCTCTGTTTCTCAAAACTCAAAAAAAGTCTATGGAGTGAGTTTTCCCCAAAAATAAATGCACAGTGACCTTTGAAGGATTGTGTTGGCTTTAACAGGCTCTACTTAGCAGGGGAGATCTTATATCTAATCCTCATATACAATGTGCCGTGCCATGCTTTACTCACGAGGTCGAGGTTCCTTCCCGACTCAGTCGCCTGGTGTTTCCTGCATAAAATTACAAAAGAGCTGGAGTCTCTCCAGTCCTGGAAAGCTTGGATGCTTCACACTTCATGATTCAATTCAGCAGCTAATTAGCAGGATCTTAACGAGCCAAACGAGGGAAAGAATTCTGACACTCTGAGGTGGGATCCAGTAGTGGAGTTAGCATGCGGATGTGTTTATATACAAATATTTACATTCATTCATTCATTCATTCATCTTCTACCGCTTATCCGAACTACCTCGGGTCACGGGGAGCCTGTGCCTATCTCAGGCATCATCAGGCATCAAGGCAGGATACACCCTGGACGGAGTGCCAACCCATCACAGGGCACACACACACACACTCTCGTTCACTCACACAATCACACACTACGGACAATTTTCCAGAGATGCCACTCAACCCACCATGCATGTCTGTGGACCGGGGGAGGAAACCGGAGTACCCGGAGGAAACCCCCAAGGCACGGGGAGAACATGCAAACTCCACACACACAAGGTGGAGGCAGGAATCGAACCCCCAACCCTGGAGGTGTGAGGCGAACGTGTTAACCACTAAGCCATCGTGTTCCCCCAAATATTTACACTGGGGCGAAAATCATTTTAATTTCAGATTCAAAGTCAATTGTTTGTAGAAATTAAATATATATATATATATATATATATATATATATATATATATATATATATATATATATATATGCTTTTTTAATTTATTTGTTTATTTAATAAAATATATATACACATATACTGTATATTTATATATAAATAGAATATATCAAATTCAAATAATATTATTATTATATTATTTAATATAATAGTAATATATATAGTTAATATATATATATATATATATATATATATATATATATATATATATATATATATATATATATATATAGTTAAAAAAAAATTATTATTTATTATTAAGGCAGTATCAGGCTGAATTGAATTTTTGAGTTGAGAAAAAAATTCATCTCCTTGTCAGCAGAAGAAGGAAAGACAAAGTAAGCCTGGATAATTAATCACTTTAATGGACCTGCAAGTGCCGACGTCTTCACTTCCCTTTAATTAAGCGTCTTGGCTGCAGAGCGGACGACCGAACTGATACCTCAGAAATCGTTCAGAATATCAATAATGATAATAAGCCTGGAGATGTGTTTGTATCAGAACATCTTTTTTTTGTTATGTTCCTTTTATTATTGTTTTACTCCATGCCATGAATAGTGTAGTATAAAAAGTGTGAGCAGAGAAAATCCCAAAAAGGAAGAACACACACACACACACACACACACACACACACACACATAGAATATTAATTCATGCGTGTAGTCTGTTAGAAGAAGTGCACTGGTTTGGTTTGGATGATACTGCTAGAGAAAATGAATCATTGTCTTCTAACCAGCGAAGAATTTTACAGCACCGTGGTTCAATATCTCCATCGTCAAAGGGTGAAAACCTTTCGAGGAAACCCATGAGCATCCACTTCCAAATTTACCCAATGTGTCTCACAGGCGATAAGTGGTTTGGCAGAAAAGGTGTCAGGAAATGAAAAACACTTAATCAGAGAAATTGCATTGCAAATAAAGTCTGAAATGGAACAAGCAACTTTTCATTTCCATAAACACCTCAGCTGGAGATATGAATACCGTCTCACAGCGAGGCCTAAAAACCACCTGGTCTGTGGCTTTTCTCTGTTTCTTCGCTGAGCTTATTCTCAGAATATCCAACACAATCGCTCTCGGTTCTGTCTCATTAGCACACGGCTTGTGATATTACTGACCTGCTCTGCAGTAGTGTTCATTTCGTCAGACGAGACGAGACGAAATATGTTCGTCAACAACCTTTTTTTTCATGACTAAGACAAGACGATGACGAGACTGCACCACTGTCCAAAAACGCTGACTAAGACTAAATTAACATGCATTATTGTTGACGAAAAAAGACGAGACGAAAATGTTTTGTATAAAATAAAAACGAAGATAAAATTTCTCTTCATTTTCGTCTACAATTGTCTCTGCTTTTTCATCAGCTGTTACGCCTTTAAAATATTCAGAACGAGTTCGCGGCTTCGCGCTGTTTAGTGTGTGCGTAGAAAGAATTTGTCCACACGTCGCTCAAAAAAAAAATTCCTGAGCGCAAGTCCACCCCTGGTCTAGTCAGGCTTTTTGTGTTAAATTATATTTCCTGTCGCTGCGCAGGCTCTTTTATTGTACATGACAGCTTATGTCCCGATGATCGGTCTTTGCATTATGATTAAAAGCAGTATCAATAAAGTAAAAAATGTGATGTGCGGTCAAGTTCGAGTGAAACATATCGTTGCTGTCGGGCGGAAACCTCGTATGTCCAAATTTGGTCAGTTTCATATTTTTTCACATATCGATGCTATTGGTCAGTCCCCACGTGGGTCTGTTATTTTTACAAGTTATTAACCAATCTAAAGTCTTAAAAATAGCTTGAGCGCAAATCTCATAACTCCATTGGACACTTCAACTGTCCACGTCTTCCTCACTCCGCGGGAGAGCTTCACGGCATATTTCTCCTCAAGAAGAGTCGCAACGAATCAACACGTCTTCTGAGGTAAATGTCTTCAAAACACTGGGCTCAAAGAAAAAAAATCTTGACCCCCGCTAGTTCTGGTGCTCGTCTGAGGACAGGAATTTAGTGCAAGACAATCCACTGCAACGCGGACTAAACCCTGTGCACTGCAGATAAGGTACAGCGTTTTTTTAATTTCCTGAAAAATAACGGTTTTGGAGATACGAGGATTCCGCCCGACAGCGACGATATGTGAAACACTTTTTTTTACTGAAATGTTTATCAGTAATAATCTCAGTAATAATGTGTTATTTTAAAAAAAGACTACAATTTTTGGACTAAAACTAGACTAAAATGACGAGACTTTTAGTCGACTAAAACTAAGACTAACAAAAAAAGATATGTGAATGACTAAATATGACTAAAACTAACAAGGACATTTGGCACAAGACTAAGACTAAATTAAAAATAGGTGACAAAATTAACACTACTCTGCAGCAAACACAAGCAGGAGCGAAACCTCTGAGATCAGGAGTAACGTCCGCCACAGTGCCTTTAAAAGGGGAAAAAAACAATTGCTGCCCTCCCTGTGGCTCAGAAGGTGAAAGGCGCGTCATGACTATCAATCAGAGCAACTCTAGCCAATCACGGATAAGCTCATGTATGAGGAAGAAGGCAGGTGTCACGTTCCTTCAACTGAATTCTGCGAGCGAGTTATAACGTAGCAGTGATTTGATACGATATCAGAGGAACCCTGTTTTTTTTTTTTCAGCAGACCGGTGTAATTTCTTAACTAATGAATTCCCCACAATGTCAGAGCTTTTTGTGTTCTCGCTCTGTCCTCAATCACAACTCATCACATCACCATCAATGCACGTCGAATGCAAACTTAATGAGCTTTTAATTGCTGCTCTGAACCTAAAGAGGGGACGCCAGCCTCGGAGAGCTGATCCAAGATGCTACCGTTTCCTGTGATTGGAAAGGCAAAGCCTGCAGAGCGCGATGTGTGTTATTCTTACTGAACAAAGCCGAAAATAACGATCACGCTCGATGGAGCGATGACGATTATTACTAGCTAATCTCATAACAATGATGCTCCATGGGTGTGGAATATCCTTCTGCGTGAACAAAAGGAAGCGTCGGCTGCGATTGATGTGTTTCTTGTGATTGTTGTGGCCAAAAATTTTTGATTTTCTTCCTTTTTTTCAAAATTTCAATGTGTTTTGTTTGTTTTTTGTTATTTTGCCGCAAAATTACTTGAATTGGTGAAATTGCAAGCACCAACTAGAAAGTTTCTGCATCTAAGAATCGGGAAGGATTTAAGTTCTTTTACGATTTCACGTCTTCAAACTAAACCGGTAAACAAAACTAAAACAAATATCCATTTATAACATATAAAATTACAATTCTGATAAAAAAAATTTTTTTAAAAATCGAATGTTACCGTAAATTCAGCTTCGTCTCTATATTTCGTTAAAAGTTACATAAAATCTCTAAATTAACTTCCCAAGTTTTCCCCAAGTTCAGCTCTCGAAAATATTTAAATAATTCACGATACATGATACTTATACCACATCTTTCCTTCTAATGAAGTCTTGTTTTTTTTTTTATACATATAAAGTCTAATTAAGAGAACTTTCTTTCTGCTTTGTTGTTCTTCAGCACGCCATTACATTTCAGCGCACACGGAGGTTGATTAAATCCAAATAAACACGTCTACAAATAAGGCACGAAGGCGTCGAGTTTATTTCTTTGTTTGAGCTGCTGGATGAAACGTGATTGCGTTTAAAATCGGAGCGAAAGAACCGTTTTCCGTTTGCTTCTGAAATCTCTTTTCAAGCCAAATCTAAACACTGGAGTGTTTGATATTCCGAGACCGAGACTTTATTTATGTGCTGACAAATACAGCGTGAGAGACACAGCGATATTAGTCTGCTTATCACATCAAATGACTTGATTATTATTAGTAGTAGTAGATTTTTCTGATGCTCCAAGTGAGCTTTATTCTTATTCTCTTATCCTCAGTATGGAGTCTAAATCAATCTGAAGAGCTTTATTTCGTGGACGCGAGAACAAATTGTCGTTGATGCCACAGTTTTAGTAATTAAAGCGATTTTATCTGTGCATCGTTACAGTTATAACATACGTTATAACAGCTTTATTTATTTATTATTCGCAGCAAAGTGTAAACTCTGACTGTTACAATGCACTGGAAATGGAGACTCCTTCTGTAAATACGAAACATCTTTTTTTTAGTAGTGTAGTGTTAATAGATTTGACCCAACCTTAGTGTTAATTCGCGTAACTTCTGTATCTATCTCAAGTCAGTTGTGAATAAATCATGAGAATAATAATAATAATCCTTAACTATAGTGCTATAAATATACATATA
>NC_083479.1:2532500-2555000 GCF_030014155.1 Tachysurus vachellii
AGTGGTGCACAGCAGCTATGAAAGTTGCCTGCCTTTTTGGTTCAACCTATCTCTGTGAATCAGCCTTTTCTAACATGAACTTTATCAAGAACAAACACAGAACACGCCTTACTGATGCACATTTACAAGACTCACTCAGACTTGCAGTGTCAAATTATTCACCAGATTACAGTACAATGGTGAGCAGAATGCAGTGCCAGGCTTCCCACTAACAGACATTTACAGACAAAGAAGAGATAACGTGTGTTCATTGAAAACACCATAACATTAAACTAAAAATGGTGCACAGAAATGTGAACATTTTTTGAAAAAGACTAAATTACTTGTGAATATTCCTTCCATCATTGTTGTATAAATCATTGTTAATAATTGTGGAGAATAATTAACATTGACATGTGAGCAGTCTCGTCACCATATTATTATTATTATTAAAATGTGATCTGTGCAATTTTGCTCTTGAGGAAGTTTGTATCAAACCGGTCGCCCTTCGTACTACTCAGGTTGGTGACCCCTGATCTAGAGGTAAGGACAGCTGAGTCACTGGCTATTTTCAAACACTTCAACTAGCACTTCTTTCCTTATCTTTTGCATTTAAAAAAAAAAAAAAAAAAAAAAAAAACCTTTGACACTTTTTCATTGTAACTTTGAACAAATGTTTTAAACCAATGGTATCTTAAGTATGTAACTTAGTGAGCCAGCATTAATGTATTCAATGTTAGAGATTTAAGCACTTATGTACGTCGCTGGTGCTTGGTGCTTGGTGTGTTATGGATTAAAGTAAACTAGACTTTAAGTGTTGGAGAAACACCAGACTAAAAGATGCTCTGATTTCACTGCTGGGTCTTTACACTTGTTCTTATCCAGTATTGCGTTTTCTTTGCTGTGATTTGCATTCAAATAAAATGTTAAAGAAGAGTTTAAAAAGAGACCTTGTCCCTAAGACACTGTTTAGGAGTAACAGTTCGTGTACACTACCTAGTGCACTTTGTTTATACTAAAGACTGGTTTTGACACTTAGCCGATTAGCGAGACGTGATATTTTAGACGTGACTCCGACATTCAGGATGACAGATTTCTCCCTCGATGTTTGTTTACACCGTGTCACGTTATCACAACCGACACGAACGTCTTTGTGTCTTTGGTGTTTGTTTACATATGAAGTTTGTATGCTAGCATTGAGCTGTCATAGCTGTCACACACGCTAGCTAGCTAGCTAACACAACACGACGGACAAGTCGTTTTACACTTACAGAACTCCGCGATGTAAAACGAGACGACATAATTCTCTTCGCACCAGTCCAACGTTGAAGTCGGAGTACCCCAGTAACCCTGCCTGTCCGCCGCAGGAGCCATGATGGTGTAAAAAAAAGAAGGCGTGGCTTCCGCTTACAAAAGGGGCGGGGTGTGTACTAACGGACTCGTAAGAGTAGCCAATCAGAAAGCCGTACACATCATCATAACAGTGCAGCTAACACAAACATACAACAAAGTGCAAAAGAGTCAAGTACAATCCATGAATGTATATATATTCTTATATCACTTCTAATTCACGTTAAAGTAAATCTAAACTATTAATAAGAACTTTGTTACATGTTTAAGGTGATTAAAATGTAATCGTAGAGCAGGGGATTGTTGTCCAGGGTTATATAGATCCAGGGATTTGGTCCAGAGCTGTGGATACTGTGTGGGAATCAGAATCAGAATCAGATTTATTGGCCAAATGTGTTGACACACACAAAGAATTCAGTTCCAGCAGTTTGTGACGCTCAAAAGTACACTATACTACACAAGAAAACAATGCAGACGATGAGATACGATATAGACAGAATGAGTATAAAATATGAATATAGAATGAATAAAATATATTAAATATGTGTATAGGATATGAACGATCAGTTATGTACATAAAGTGTGGGAGTGCAAATAACAATGTTGTGTAATATTATGCTTTTTGTGCAATATACAGCAGCAGTAGTGCGTAATATACAGATGATTTGATGACTGACAGTCCTGATAATGCAGTACTTATGATAAGAAGCAGGTGTTGTGGAAGTTTTGAGGTTTGAGAGAATTAAAGCATAAAATATCACACCGATAGGCACGGGCAAGAGTAAAAAAGGTTTCACGGTTTATTGTGTTCAGCTTTGCAGAAGGACCCAACACTCCACGAGTAAAATCAGAGAGGAAGGGCCCCGATCATTGATACTGTAACATCAGGATTTTATAAACAGGAAAAAAAGAAACAGGACATGTAAAAGCCAAAACATCATCCACCATTGGTTTAGAAGCATCGCCTGCTCATCTTCTGACCAAACTAATCCCACGGGAACAACTAAGGTCTCACGGGAAAGGTCTGATAGATGCAGTGTTGAAAAGAAACTATAGTCACAATAACTACCAGCCATGGGAAATATAGAAGCATAGAAGGACAGATTCATGTGTACATCTCTAAAGTGAAAATTTCCACTACACAGGGAATATAATTATGGTGGGTTATTGATCAGGGTGATTGCCTGGGGAAAGAAACTGTTCCTGTGTCTGGCAGTTTTGGTTAACAAAGTTCTGCCAGAAGGGAGGAGCTGAAAGAGGTTATGTCCAGGGTGCGAAGGGTCAGTAGTGATTTTCCCTGCCCGGTTTCTGGTTCTTGTGTCATACAAGTCCTGGAGAGTGGTCAGGGGGGCGCCAATTATTTTTTCTGCTGTGCGTTGCAGACTGTTTCTGTCCTGTTTTGTTGCTGCAGCAAACCAGACATTCCTTTGTCGCTTTTTCTTTTTGGGAAACTCTTTGGCTCAATATGTGTAAAATAAGAAAAAATCTGATTCAGTAACCGGGTACTGATTCAGTTTGAATTCAGTAATCAGTTTATCCTGATGAGTGTTGTACTGGGTCCAGAGAGGCCGGGTGCATCTGAGCTTTGAAGTTTCATTCCTTCCATTCACCCAAAAACATTCCAGTGGGTGGAGGTGTCATAACGCGTTATAAACGGACGTCTCTGCCACGTGCGCACGTCCCACCTACGGGCTCGCACCCGGCCTCTCTGGACCCAGCACAACACTCATCAGGATAAACTGGTTACTGAATTCAAACTGAATCAGTACCCAGTTACTGAATCAGATTTTTTTCATATTTTACACATATTGAGCCAAAGAGTTTCCCGAAAAGAAAAAAAGCGACAGAGGAATGAGGCGTATCTTGATGATCTAAGTAAGAAGGATTATCTGTATTCAGTCTGACACAGGCAGGTTGTGGGGCAAACTATTCAAGATCTTTAACTACCTGCGTCTTTCTCATGGTAGAACGAGCGGCTGCTTCGTCTACGGACTTATCTTTAATCTCAAGACATACCGAAATACCTCCAGTATAGACTTTGCATTGCAATGCAAGAATCCACGGCATGATCGCTAGCGTAAATAAATCACGTGCATGTTGGATGCTTTAATTGTAGTGCACTTTATTTTACAGATATTATAAAGTAAAAAAGCTTTAAAAGTGTACCTGTGTAATGAAAATTATACATATATACTAGGAGGTGGTTTGAGGTGATCTTAAACTGGGTGGATGCCTCTTTTTAAAATGGCTTAGGATCAGTATGCAGGTTGATTCATGTGTTAATTCCTCCACCCATAGAGTAATAATGGGCCTTACATGAAAAACAAAAACAACAATAAAAGCTTTTTTTCTGCCTGCAGAAAAGCCTTTGTCTGACTGATAAAATAACCAAATCTTTTATGTACCCATCATCAAGAACAAAACAAGTAACTCATTCACAATACTGCTAAGGAAGAAACTGTGTGACGTCTCATTTGTTTTTTTGTATCTCACAAAATGACACCAGTCACATCGCAGGTCAGAGCTGCCTCGGCTTTACTCCATCCGACGAGTCTGTGAAATTGTTCCTGCTTCTGGATCCTCCAACAGTGCACTCCTTCCCTCAGGGCAATGCTCTTAATGCTCGGGAGGAGCTCGAGGACGTTGGCCGGCAAAGACGTGAGCCAGCAGTTTGACAAATCAAGCTCCTGCAGTGATATAAGTCCGTGAAAAACCTCTGTGCCCAATGTCTTTAGTCGTTTGTTATTCGAAAGGTCAAGCACCTGGAGATTTCGAAGGTTTTGTAAACTTTGAGGTTTGATGGTGTGTAAGTCAGGCATTGAGCTGAGAGAAAGATGGAGGAGATATTTAAATCCAATGAAACTCAGTTCATCGATGACAGATATTGGGTTTTCATCCAGGGTGAGGAACCGTAAAGAGATGTCCTGCAGGTTTGGCACAGACGTGAGCTCATTTCCTGCTAAGTTAAGGCTCTGTATGTTAAGAGGTTGTGAAAGTTTACTGGTAACAGATTTCAGTAAGTTGTAAGACAGATCCACACTGAGAGGCCTACCATGATCCTGAACTCGAAATACATTCAGGTGGATTTCATGAATCCGGTTGTGGCTCAGATCTACCTTGGCGAGAGGCAGGCCTGAAAAACCTTCCACAAGGTTCTCGATTGAGTTCCAGCTCAGATCTAGCGTCTCCAGATAGCACAATTTGGAGAAAACGCTTCCGTTCATGACAGAGATAAGATTGTTGCTCAAGTTGAGATTAGACAGGGTGGTGTATCCAGGTCCAGAGAGGACAGCACCATCGATAGAACGGATGCCATTTGAGGAAAGATCCAGCGAAGACGTTTCTACAGGGATTGCAACCGGAATTATGTTTGGCCCAAGTCCACTGCAGTCCACTCTGGTCAGGCTGAAGCTGTCGAACAATCCGAAACTCTGCTCCACACATCGGCACCCGAGATGGCACGTCTTCACCGTGGTAAATAGGAGAAGAAGAAGAAGTTCAGCAACTGATCCTTCCAGTAGGAAGGCCATGGTCCTGTGATGAAACAAGAGATTGATTTTAATGGCCCTTATATACACAAGGGCACAGAGCGGATGAAAGAGGGTCGGCCCATTTGTTCACTTTAACGCCTCTCTTTGACACCAGAGTGTAAATGAAAGCACAAAGACAGGTTTTTTTGCTAATCACACAGCAGCGACAGTTTCCTGCGCCACACTTCAAAAGGCAAGAAACAACAGGATTACATGCAAATTAAATTGTCAGCGCAGGAGCGCTGTGGGTTTAGATTTTCATACAGCCGAGTGCAGGAGTTTGCATACTCACACTTAAAACGATCAAATCAACTAAGCCTTTAATTCAGGTTTTGTTTTCCTGTGATCACGTTTAGAAAAACATGGTACAAAAAGCTGTTTTTTTCATCACCCTGTGGTCATGTATGTGTATCTGGTTCTTTAATGAATGATATATTATAACGTTTGGTGAATGTTTGAACACAGATATCTTTCCCTGATCCCATTGTCTTATGACTGTCTCAATCAGCAAACAGAGCTTGTTTGGATCGTTTACAATTTAATTAACACTCATTATGTGTTAATGTGTTGAGTGTTTAAAGTAGTTAGACAAACAACGGCATTAAATTCAATTAACTAAATGATGTTAACTCTGATGCAAACATACGAGCTGGTTGGAAATCTAAACTATAAAATATATATATTTCAGACAGAAGCTAGACAAAAAATCTATAACTACAATAATACAATAAAGCATAAAATAAATACACAAAGAATATTGATTCTAATTATTATAACTACATTATTATAGTTTAGTTTTTATGATTGTGAAATATTTGATTGGTAATATGTCAAGGAATAGGCATTAAATTTAGTTTAATGTTATTTATGTCTACTTTTGAGAGTCACAAACAGCTGGAACCAAATTCCTTGTGTGTGTCAACACACTTGGCCAATAAACCTGATTCTGATTCTGATTCTGATTCTGATTCTGATTCTGATTCTGATTCTGATTCTGATTCTGATCATGTCCACTAGATGTCACCCGACACCAAAGTTTTTAGAACTAACGAGTCGACTCTATTTGGAATCGATCAGGCAAATCGATTCTTAAACATGAAGTTTCGAAAACACAAACGGGAAAAACGTATTTTCTGTGATATCAGGTTGTTACAAAGGTTTACTAATGACTCTGATGTATTAAAAAAATCATGTGGTATTTTAAATACACCGTGTTGTGAATCAAACGATTAATAATTCATCCGATGAGCCGATTCATCCATTATGAATCACAGGGATCCGATTCACTTGAATAAATACTTCAAATGAATCGAATCCGTAATGTAAGCGCTATTAGAAATAACAGAATAGCACAATAATGTATTATTAATCCTTATTAAAGATATAAACAGCAGTTTTGCATGTGTGTTTCTTTTATATGCTTCTTACTGTAACACCATTCATAGATCTAAGAAGTTTCCCAAGACCAAATTTACACTATATGATTTTTCCCCATGGATGTCTATTGTTTTAGGTTCTCTGTGATTGTGAACATGAGGATACATAACAGGAAATGATGTCAGCATCCTTTTAGGAGTTTATTCTTAGCCTTTGTCAATATTTTAACTAATACTGTATAAATCGACATACTTGAAATGCTTGTAATGACATGTACCTGGGTCAAAGTAGCTTTTAAAAGAGGGTAAGAAAGTACCGTTTAGGTCGGGTTGTTATTAAAAGGTCAAAAGGTAATATTTTGTATTTGTTTTGTAGTTCAATTGGAATAATTTGTGATCATTAGTTAACAAATTCAGATGTTCATATTTGTGTAATGAGGGTGTAGATCTTGTTCGTATAAAAAGGAAAAAAAAAACAAACAACATTTTAGTGGTGCAGATTTTATTGGGAAAAAAATTGGAACACACAATTTTTCGCAAAACAATTTTATAGCTAGGCCGATCAATAAATTCAGTCAATCATAGGATTTGTAGTGCAGAGGAGCATTTTCAGTGCGGACTGCCACCAGGCCAGACACAGAGGTGTATCTGATGGTCGACAGGAATGTACTCTCTGTGTGTACTTTGTGAAATGTTTACAAAAAATCCTTCAGATATTAAGAAATATTTCACGAACCCAGATCGTCTTTCATATAGTGTGACTCGGCAAGGCTTACAGGCATGTTCGAGAAAAGCTAAAACCCTGAGTGAACACTGTAAAAGGATGTACCTTGGAGCTATAATGTTATCATGTGATGGTGCTGTCTGCTTTTGACACTGAAATTGAAAAATGCCTTCCTGCTTCGACAGACATGAGAAAGTTGCATAAATAAAAAGAGTAGATGCAGGGAAAGGCGATGACATTGCAAATGCGTGCTGCAATACTGTTCTCAGTACACCCTTATCCACTTCCCCGTTCCATTTTGAGAGCTGCTCCACTTCTTTATTAGGTCATGTGAAGCCCATGAAGACTCTTGGGAGACCCATGAGTAAGTAAAATTTACCCAAAAGCCATTACGGTCTGACGAAATTTCCTTTGCAAAAGAACAAATTTGGTGGATGAAGCTAAATGTGAAGCTGAACAATAACAGATATACATAAATTCTGCTAGTTAGCTTGAAATCCTGGGCATGCGCATGCTAGCATGCTAGAGCTCAAAAGAAATATTAAAAAAGTCAGCAGGACAGTTTGCACATAAATGTGATGAAAATGAACTACACGGACTGTTAGAGAAATCACTTTAACTACACTGCTACAAAATTCGGGTGATATGGACTTAAGGGGAAGACAATAAGGGCACTTAAACAGTATTGGAACTAGAGCACTAGAACTGTTCTGATGACATCATCTTGTCACATTTGTCTTGGAATATTCACAAAAGCATTTATTGGAATGTTTGTAAAACCTTGAGTTGGCTTGCTTCGTCTGAGTACACACTGCTTTGTGTCTAACATGGTGTGTGTGTGTTCAGGACAGAACATGACTCAAACACACAGGTGGTGGTCCACAGATCTTCTGGAATGTCCTCTTGAGGTAACAGTCCTCTGCTTATTCAGTCAAAAGTCTGCGCGCACATGCACACACACACACACACACACACACACACACACACACACACAAACACACACACACACACACACACAGTCTCTCTCTCTCCTACAAATATACATGTGCTCAGGCTATCCTTACAATTCAATTCAAACTTGCGAGTGCTGAAGTCAGTTATAACTCGTCCCTCATCTTGTCGCCTTTGGGCCGGACCAGCCTGCCGATGAAGAGGATGGAGCTGCTGTTCTTATCTTTCACCATGAAGATGAACGGATGGTCAGCATAGAACAGTTTGGGGTTCTTCACCTTGTCCGTGCCGAAGATGCTGGTGTCCGGAGGGTTGCCAGCGACGTCCCACTCAAAGGCGGAGGCGTGGAATACATTGGCCAGGTAAAGATCTTTCTTTCCTGAAATGTTGGATAAATCAGCTTTGGTTTTATCCACAGCTTCGGATACACCGAGTTCTCCAAGATGTTTCTGCAAAAGTTCACAATTGTGAAAAAAAAGGATTATAATCTGTCAATATCAAAATAACACCTACACTTATTAAAACATGGTATCTTCAAGGATTCTTTGGATTGTTAAATGATTTCAGTGTCTAAAGGGGTTCTAGCTGAAAGGTAACTGAATTTATTTTCTATAGTGACTATAGTATTTTCAATAAGAAAGGAAAAACTCTCTGTTGGACTAATCTTCTGGATGAACAACCAAAAAATCCTTTTCTAGACTTTTACATAAGAGTAAGTATTTATTTCATATCAAATCCACTCTGTTTTATTCTTATACACAGAACCCTTATGGGTTCCCAAGAAGAACAGGTGAAGAACCCTCCCTGCTGGAGCAGGTGTGCTGTAGTCTGAAGCTGTTGATCCTGTCCTTACCTGCAGATTGTGGCTGACCTCCATGCTGACCTTCGGTAAAGAGACAGCTACAGCTTTCTGCTCCATCTTAGACTGCCAGCTGTCCAGCTGTTTACGTGTCAGCATTTTCTCCAGCCTCTCCAGAGACTCCACATGGTATGGCATAATAATGATTACAGATGATTTTTTATGAGCCAGCGGCATCTCCAGGATGAAGAATTTGTTGGCTGTGTCATCGTAAAAGCCGTAGATACCTTAAAGATAAAGGTCAAGGTTAATGAGTCGTTTCATCATGTACACATTCATGTACATATATTAGCAAAGATATCTCGTTGGGTTGCACGTCTTACCTGTGCGGTGCATCATTGGAATTGACAGCGTGTATGAACGATGGACGAGGAAGGCACGCTTGTCAACCATCTGGTGATGGAAGGATTCGTCCCAATGAGCTATTGGGGTTGTATGAGATCATTAGATGGACTTTACTTTGGGTTTCATTAAATCCAACCTAAACAAACACTTACGTTTGTAGAACATAGCATTGATGATCATGGCACCATCCGTCTTTTCAACGTCTTTAGTGACCTCAGGCAACTTGCCGTCAGTAGACTTGGAAGCCCATTCGTTGATGGCCTTGATGGCGCTTTTCTTGTCACGGAAGTTGATCTTAGCGTGCTCGTACTTGTAGTGCTTCTTGCTGTTCTTCACAAAGTCCTCGGAAAAGCTGACGGAGCTGGGGCCGTACAGCCGATTGTTAATCTTCCAGGTGACGTTACGTACCTTTGGGTCACTAACCTCGGTCAGAAGCTCAGCCAGGCCCGAGTGGAGATTCTCATCCTTTACTTTATTCCCACTGATGACTGTCTTCACCTGCGAGGCTGTGGAGGCCTTTCCACCAAGAGCCACCAGGCCCAGTGAGGAAGCCACCACCACAGGGGAAATCAAGATATTCTCCATGTCTTTCTCCTTGGCCATGTTGTGGTACAAGTCGAAGGCTAAGTTAGCGCTGTTGTCTGCCAATATGGTGGCATGGCTGCTGAGCTTCTTGTCTGCTCTGACGCTGGCCAACAGGACCAGGCCCACCAGGATATTTACCCACATGGTTCTCAAGATTGTGTTTATCCTGAGAGAAACAGACCAGATTTACTGTCAAATCTGTCAAACTTTATTTAAACAAGTTCTTGGTCCAAGAATTCCTTAAGTTATACGTTCCAAAACCAAGATTCTGTGCATGCCTAAGGGTGTTTTCCAGTGGATTTGGAATGATGACTCAGCATTTTTGTGTATATGTGACATAAAAACCAAATGAACTCTAAAAATCAACTGTTTATAGAGGTTTTGTTTTGTAGGTCTGAATCCACCTTTAGAGGTTGTTTGATTATGGCTTGTTCATTGTTCATTTTGTGGTCTACCTGATCTGTGCCTGGATAACAACAAATTGTCCCAAACTGCTTCATGTTTGGAACAAATCAGGAATTTCACATCACAGATGTCCAATAAAATGCCCCAATGAACTGATTTTTTAAATTCTAATTTAATTGAATCAAATCTTGTTATTCTTTTGGACCACTTTATTTAAAGGTTTGCTATTTAAGGTTTTAAGGTTGCTCACAGTTCACCACCAAGGCCTGAGCTAAGCAGAGCTGGATTTGATATACACATAGCATGTAATTACAGGCTTGCTGAGCTCCATCCAGGGAGCCTGAGCTGACATCAAGTGAGGATACTAACATAGCTGCCACGTCAGCTGCTGTAAATCCAGACAAAACAGGAGCAGATGTACCACAAACAGTTTTTTATCTTTTATCTAACATAGCCCAGTTTTACACATGCCAGAGATGACAGCTTCGTTAACTATGGTGCTGTGACCGCAGAGGAAGCTCCCATTTGTTTTCAATCCTCCCTCTAAAAGGACAGAAATGTGTGACAGTAAGTCTACAATATCAAGCTGCAGGATACCCATATAAGACATTTATAAACAGATCTGAAAGAATTAATGATGGTTTTGTGCAAAAGACATGTGCAAACTGGAATCACTGGAAGTTTCCACTGGGTTTAAGGAGTTGGAGATAACGGGATCACGTTCTATCTTCAGACAAACCAAAAAGCACGGGATAAAGGCAGGCAAAGACCTGAAGTCCAAGTCCAAGATTCATCTGTGATCTATATACATGTAGTATATTTAAAAGTAAAAAATAAACTTTCTTTGCAGTACCATAATAACTGTTTTAACATGTTCTAATTTCTCCAACTATTTCCAGACCATTTAAGGAAGGAAGCATTGCACTAGAAGTTTATCTTACCTTACAGAATGGAAGTCTGTCTTTTGCTCTGTGCGTGTCGGTCTGCACTGCATGAAATCTGTCCTGCACTGCAAGGAAACTTCTGGAAAGGGCTGGTAAAATGAGTAGCTGTGATTGCATTCGCCAAAGAGGACAGAAAAAAAATCCCCTCCACCCACTAAGCTCCAGTTACTGCAGAAAATGAGCTCAGTCCTCCAGGTCCTAATGCTGGGAGAAACTGACTGAGACCAGAGCATAGCCTGAATAAGTCTTCAAGAACAAGAACTTGCTTGTAAGAAAAGTTCAGATTTTCTGTAACTGGCATCACAAAATGATCAAGAGTGTGATAAGATCTTCGTTAAGACGTCTGCTTTAATCTTATCGAATATCCTAGTGACTTTTTTATATATTTATTGAGCTCTGCATTATACTTATAGCTGTTATAACAAGTGATAATAGAAACTAACTGGTTTCATGGACCAGCTGTAAATATAAATAGATAAAAAATATGATGGGTAAATCATCAATAAAAGAAATGGTTGTGGCAAACTGCGATGGTAAAAGGAGACATAAAACACTATGGTATCATGTTTTATTCCTTGCTCATCGTTCATCCAGTGATTATTTTTATCCTTAGCATTTGTATTGATGAAAATAGCATCAATGAAAAAATAAAAGTTTGTTCATACAAATGAAGGCTGCCGGACATGTTCTAACGGGTGACAAAGTTAAAGGAATGTGTGTGTGTGTGTGTGTGTATTGTCTGCTGATCTGGAGGCTTTATCTCCTCCCTCTCACCTCCTCCTCCTCCTCCCTCCACACTGCCACGTCTGTAGCAGCCTATTTCAGCCCCGGTCCTCCATCACTGTGGGATGTGGGTCTCATCTAACATCTAACTTCTTTATCTAACCTGATCCATGTTTTACTGATTTATATCAAACACCTGATATGATTTTCAGGCTTCATTACACTCTCAGCAAAAAGCTTCTGTTTGTCAGAGCCTGAGGGAAAACTGATTTTGTCTAGAAGAAATGGCAGGAAGTGCATGAAAGTGTTTTACAACAATTAGAACAAAAGGTCAGTGTTCACACACAGATCTGTGTCATCACGCATGAAAACTGCAGCACATTACGGTCACAAAGCTCTGTTCTGTATAGAGCACAAGAGTCTCAAAGGATCAGTGTGGAATAAAAATGTAGGTGAAGTACAGTATGCTGAAAGGAGACACACACCTACACACACACACATGCTCTGATTGGTGTATTTTCATATTTATTCGTGTAAAATTCTTAATTACAATGTAAGATTTATTTAATCTTTGGAAATATCTCTATCTGGTTAACGCACCAATAGGAATACGAAACAGCATGTGTGCATTTTTCTAATTTGCATATAATGCATATTCATAGATCTTGGTGTAAAGTTACAGATGTTTAAACATTAAAAAGTATATTTAAATTATTAATACAAAAGCAAATCATATACAAATTTATGTAGCACTTTCCCAACTCTATTAGATCCAGTCCACTTTAATTTCCCTTCCATTAAGTCTTTATTTAGAGCTACATTCATTCATGGCACATTTATTTCTGTTGACTGCCTTTAAAGCATCGGACCTCATCCAGCTAACAACAGTGCAATTTATTATCGTTTCTTTCCAAATGTGCTCCTGTATGAACTCATTGTTGGCCAGTGCATGGAAACAACATGCATATAAATAAAGGACAGACCCTGAGATTGCATCATATCCTCTATCCTATATCCTGTTAGTCACAGGCTCTTATTACAGATCCATAAACAAGACTAAAGATATGGAAAATGTAGCAGAGACCCAGAAAGAAAATTGAGTAACCAAAGCTTTCCAATGTGACTTAGTTAGGGGATTAGTGGACGATGAAGAAGGTTGTCCATGAAGAAAAGATGAGATTCAGTCTAACACCTAAAAGGCGACTGACAAGTGTAATAAAGCTATGTCACTGGTTCGAGACGATAAATATTTGTCAGTGTTGATGCTAAATGAACCTACATCCGGGTGTCCAATAAACACTCAATTTCAAAGTGGGACAGTGTGCAGCCCTCTCTTAAAAGCTGTGTGATCTTCCACACGATGGACTTCCACATCTCAAGCCTGAGTGTTATATTGGCTTAATGATTATAATTAATAGTATATCAGGTAAAATTGCATATTAATTGCTTTTATCGTGATACAATGTAAGACTCAGAAAGAATAATATTAATATTAAACTTTGTCGTATTTTGAAACAAAAAAGGGGGGGATGAGCCGCTTGGAGGTCAAAAGAGTCGACTCTGAACCGACTCTGTAAAAAGATCTGGGATTCATGCCTCAAGTTCAAAAAACGTTATGAAATATTAAAAAGTCAGTTCTAAAGACATTAGGTCGCATTTATTAGGACGTTTAATACGATTTAAAACGGTCTAAATAAATCAATCTTTCGCAAATCGACATATAACTTAATGCACAATTTTTTATTTGTGTCATACTTGAATATACAAATGACAGCTTTAATTACGAGTTTATAGATTTATTTGTTAACTCGCTGTTCGAGGTTTGGCCAGCAGATGGTGCTAGTAAACAGAAAACTGAACTCACTTTTCTTTTTGTTTTTTTATAAGTCCATAATGGTAACTAGCATTTATGGCTGTTTTATGTCACTGAGCCACTTTTATTACAAATGACCAGTCATTTATTTCTATAACCATCATTTGGACACTAGTTATAATTTGATGATTTTAAAACACAATACGACCCCCAGGGATAACCAAGACTCTATATATGGGATGTATGTGGCCATTGAGTCTAATATATCTTGAAGCTTCCAAGCTTTGCTTCTGTTTCCTTGTTATTTCTTGAACAGGGCTGGTTTCCCTGGTAATGTGGTACATTTCCACACTGTAGTTATCTCTGTGCAATTATTTTCTTTTAATCTTTGACCCACACACCTTAGGGTACCTATTTTGGTATGAAGCATTACCTTCCTACATTAGCAAGAGTGTGCAGACTAATTGAACTCCCAGTGTAATGAAGTGAATCAGCTCCCATTCTTCACGTCAAAGGAAATGAACTATTGCTTGCGAATGACCCACGGCAAACCATTTTACACACATATGTGCATACACTCAGTCACCGTCACTGCCTCGGGCTCTCGGCTGCCATGTCTGTAGACGGACAGCGTGTTCCTTGTGTTAGAGGTTGTCAGAGATTATAAGGACGAGGTGACTGAGGCCTAACAGTCTTCCAGGTCAAGGGTTAATCTCTAACCAAAAGCCTAGAATAGATTACACACCTGGGACAGAGAAATCAGCTTGTCTGTAATATTGAGATTCATAGCATTAATACTGTTCAAAATTGAGTGAAGTCATGTGGCACAATGTGACATTCACTTTAACAACACCAGCTTTGTTTATTTTTCCTATTTTCCGTTATTGTCCCATCACATCCCTCATCATAAAACACTACTACATTAACTGATATTTGATGTTGTGGAGTGTTTGTGAGACAAGAAATCTCCTGTTCTCACAGCTATTAACTGTCCTTCCAATACCATTCATTCATTCATTCATTTTCTAGCGCTTATCCGAACTACCTCGGGTCACGGGGAGCCTGTGCCTATCTCAGGCATCATCTGGCATCAAGGCAGGATACACCCTGGACGGAGTGCCAACCCATCACAGGACACACACACACACACTCTCATTCACTCACGCAATCACACACCACGGACAATTTTCCAGAGATGCCAATCAACCTACCATGCATGTCTTTGGACCGGGGGAGGAAACCGGAGTACCCGGAGGAAACCCCCGAGGCACGGGGAGAACATGCAAACTCCACACACACAAGGCGGAGGTGGGGATCGAACCCCCAACCCTGGAGGTGTGAGGCGCACGTCCTAACCACTAAACCACCGTGCCCCCCCCCCCCCGTCCAATACCAGCCCCTCTTTTTTATCTGTGTAAATGTTCTTGTTACAGAGAGATTAGAAGGTACAAAGATGTAAAAATGTACTGACTGTTATAAAGTCCTAACATTGGAGACTCCTTACCAAAACCTCCACATCACAATATTTATTTGTTTAAAAAACAGCATGTTTTAAAGTTTATTAAGAAGCAAAGAAATTTGCTGAGTTACATTTCGAAATACGTCGATGGAGGATTTAATGTTGAAAATAAACCAGGGCTGTCAAGTGTCACGCATTGAGAGCGACAGTCACGCATTTGGGTCTTTTTTCACGTTCTCCCGCCACACATCGTATTTTTCACGCAGAAAAACTTTTTGATTATTTATCATATATTTAATAAGCCGCAGCGCCCAAAATGTCTCTGTCCGCACCGCTGTCTCTGAATCACACCTTTATGCTTTGTGCAGGAAATACAAATAAAAGGCATCGGATATTTTGGTTGTTAAAAACCAACAGGACACGAGTTTTGTGTTTAAAACAGCGTTGTAATGTTATGTTTTAGAGGAGAGAAGAGAGAGAGAGGGAGAGAGAGCAGAGAGAGAGAGTGAGTGAGTGCAGTGAGAGAGAAGGAGGGAGGGAGAAAGAAAGAGAGAGTGTGTGTGTGTGTGAGAGAGAGAAGGAGGGAGGGAGAAAGAAAGAGAGAGTGTGTGTGTGTGTGTGTATGAGAGAGAGAGATAGGGAGAAAGTGAATGAGTGTGTGAGAGAGAGGGAGGGAGAGAGAAAGAGAGAGAGTGAGTGTGTGTGTGTGTGTGTGTGTGTGTGTGAGAGAGAGAGAGAGAGAGAGAGAGAGTTAGTGTGTGTGAAAGAAAGGGGGAGAGAGAGCGTGTGTATGTATGTGTGTGTGTGAGAGAGAGAGGGAGGGACAGAGAGAGTGTGTGTGAGCGAGAGAGAGAGAGAGAGAGAGAGAGAGAGAGAGAGATCACAACAAGCAAGTCGGTCGGCAGAAGGACGGATATAAAGTGTCATTCTGCATTTCTTCTGTTTTTCTTATCCAACACAGAAGGACTGAAAGCAAAACAAAGTGGAGGTGGAGATTTGTGGCTGAAGATGAATCCCGTTAGAGCAAAAGTGTGAACTAAAGAAAACTTACCTGCCCCGAGGGGAGAGAGAGAGAGAGAGAGAGAACAGGAGGATTAACGCAGCTGTAGAGGTGAGTGTTTACACTCGGATTAACTCTTTATTCGTCCCTTTCTCGTTTGTATTCAGTTTATAAATGTGAATTTGGGAAGTTAATCGTTTTTAATATTGTTCCATTTACCAACATGTAAACTTTCAGGTTTCATCACGATCTTTAAAGGTGAAGTTAGTCGTTTTTGTGCTCCTTAGTTGTACATATAACATGGAAGATTTGTAGCATGTGACACGATTTAGGAAACAAAACAAAACAAAACAAAAGAAATATATAGTCAGTGTTTGTTTGTGTTTTTTATGCCTTTCCTGACGTCAGTCATTTTATAGATAACAAGTGGACCAATTAAAGCCGCATTGGAGGTGAACGTGCAATTTCATCTATTCAATTTGAATTGTCTAATAATTGTCAGATTAGATTAACTTCTCCATTACCAGCTTTTTTTTGTTTGTTTTTAGTTTAACAACAGACGTCAAATCAACATGGCTGCTCACTCTAATCATCTTTGTCTCCTTTTTAAGGAGTCTATAGCAGTATTGACTTTATTAGATCAGTAAATATACAGAAACGGTGCTGAGTTCAATCTATAAAACCTTCCATACTAACTGCTGATTTGAGAATGTAATCATCAAATGTAAAAAAAAAAAAAAATCATAATTTCAGTCGCATGAAATTCAGTATAGAAGAACAGAACCAGAATGATAGAAATAGAATGATAGTCACCGAGGACTGTAACTGTAAACAGATTGATCGTATAAATCTATCAATTTTATATTATTCCTACTTACTTCTGAAGGTAACATCAGGTCAGTGGGCGGAGCTTCGTGAAGATGGACAGGAATCTTTGTACCTGTATTCACTGTCGATGTTGGTGGTTTATTAATCAGACCAGAGCAGGTACATGAAAATGTAAAAAATTCTTTCTTTCCTGGAAGTGAAAACATGTTTTGTTTCTTGAAAGTAATTTAGAAGAGATTTCAGATTCAGATTCCTGTGCTTGCTCACAGGTTTCTATGCTGTTACAGGGAAATAATCAGCGACGGTGTCTGGACGCACCGAAGTCGACGGTTTTGTTGCTTTTAAAACCAGAGCATCAAACTTTTTAAATGAAAGGTAGGAGATAATCATCAATAAATCACATGACAGGGTTTAGGGTCATATATTCAGCAGGGTTTGGTAAGAAGAAGAAAAAAGGAAGTCTGACCTGCAGACAGTTTTTGTGGGAAATGCTGCGGCGACGCCTCGGGAAGTTTCCCATCGAGCAGGAAGAAAAGAGCGAGTGTTGCGTAGGAGATGGGACTTTCAGGTGGAAGGATGTGAGATGCTTTCATCAGCCGGGTTTTTTAAAGCTCGGACAAAGATGTCTGAATAACGAGCCTGTATGAGGTTTGCACACAGGATTGTTATTACAGGTAGAAAACAAAATCATGATCTTCGAAGACACGGTATCCTGGAGGTGTCGAATCATGGTGTTTAGGTTTGACTTTTTGCAAAGACGGGATGTTATGGTTTTGATTCTGTTTGTGCACAAAAATCTATGATGTAATGAGAAAAACTAGGGAGAACTGTTCCAATCCTCATGATAGAGCTCGTCATTGTGAGAAACGAGTAATGACTACGAGAAAGCATATTATAGAAGCCTTTATTATCACCACATATACATTACAGCGCAGTGGAATTCTTTTCTTCACATACCCCAACTGAGGAGGTTGGGGTCAGAGTGCAGGGGCAGCTATGATACAGTGCCCCTGGAACAGGGAGGGTTGAGGGCCTTGCTCAAGGGCCCAGCAGTGGTAGCTTGGCTGGGCCTTGAACCCACGATCAACAACCCAGAGCCTTAACCAGTTGAGCCACCACTGCCCTGATGTAGATTAATGCAGAATATTATTTGATCATCTGAACAAGCCACAGTAGTTTCTCATAAAAAAAAAAACAAAAAAAAAAAACAGAAGACATGAGCCAAAATTTCAGTCGTTTTGTTCTAATCAACATTTATATATCCAATTTGTGTCTTTTTTTTTCTTTGGGATTGATTTTTGTCCTATTACACATGTCCTATTACACAAGTGCAGAGAAAGCAGATGAAAATGAGCCATTTGCGTAAACCTGACACATTTACATGCACGTACGAAAAGAAACAAAGAAGGAAAGAAAATTGTCACCTAGTAAAGCTCACTTTAAATATCGAGAACACGTGCTAACTGGCGATCTTTAAAGATAGCCGCTAGTCTTAGCTGCTGCGGCTGTTTCGGTGCTTCTCTACAAATTCTTACGTTCCTGCGGTGGAGGTGGACGGGCTGCGATTGTAATTGTGAGCACTGACAGTGTGGGAGGTCTTGTAGGTCTTTTTTTCTTTTCTTTCACATGCAGAGCAGGTGGGTTTGTTGAGTGTCATAACAAAGGATTAGATGTACAACATACCGTGTTTACAGTGCCTTGGGAACAGGCCACCAGAGCGCATGCCATTGGATACACCCATGGTATTTCTTAACGCACTGACAGGGTGGGTTTGGGGGTCAAGGGTTATTGGAAGTGCTTTAATTTCTCCCTCTGGGACACACAGCATTAAGCTAAGTTTGTCAGAATATACTTTTTGTAGTCAGATGTAAAGGATTTGATTGTTGAACCTGGTGGATGTGCTTCCCAGTAGCTTTTCCACCACGAGGCTGTTTGTTCTATCACTGCGTCTTTTGTCCTTTATAATCGCAGCTACGTTACCTGATGGCTTCCTTCCCTCGAGTCAGTTAATTCCTGAACTTATAAATAAGTTTTTTATTTACACAAGGAATAAAACCCTAGAATTCAGCATGTTTTAGAAGGAAATGAATCGATGCTGTATATATACATATATATATATATATATATATATAATATAACGTGAAGTAATTCTTCATTTACGTAAAGCGTTCGCTATACGAGTCCCTGCGTAAGATGTTACTATAGAAACGATGACATGTCTGAAGCGGCGATGTGATTTGTAACCGTGCTGCTGTTACAATGAAGTGAATCCTCCGTGGTACATTATATAGCGCCGTGGTACGTTATATAAGGTGTTATTAGTCATGTCGGTTATGTTCGGCTGTCTGTAATTATTCATGAGCACAGGAATAGAAAGCAACTCCATTATTTAAAATTGTAAGTGCTGATATTAATAAACGCTCTGTTAGAGAGATTCTTCTAGCTAATGGATGATCCCCGCTAATAAAGTCTTGCTGGCAGTGTGTAATTGTGTATAAAGGTTTTTAACTGGCTGAGTTTTATGTAATGATGATGAAAAAGATGCCCAGTGATAATTTTACTGCCTTATATAAGATGCAAAGCTATATAATTACCATTGAGTCTTTTGTGAATGTCTTTGTTTTATCGCAGCTCATGCTAATACTAGCCAAGTTTATTCGCTACTAACTACTCCAGTGTTTGACTTACAAGATCTGGAAGGCCCTGTGTTTCATGGCAGATCTCTTCGTCTGAGTCGGAGGCTTTTTTTCTACAGCATTTCGATAACAAACGTTTATCATAATGGCGTCCACGTTTAAGATAAGGTTTAAATCTCCAAGATGAAAAGGCAGCCACTGTGAGGTTTTATTTTCCATGTAAACACACTCCTACACACTGGCCTAGATTTCTTCTTTTAACCCCTGGGTGCAGGCAGCAACCATTCCCTCAGTTCATCTCCCTAAAGAAGACGGCGATCGTTTGATTGTGAAGGACACGAGCGTCGCTTCCTGACAGAACGACAGGTATCGTGTTTCAGTGTCCCGTTTCAAGCATTTCCAAGCAGATCCTATTTCCTGGTGAGACACCGGTGGTCAAAAATCTGTTGTCATTCTTGTGATATCTCTTGACTCGTGCCGAACTCTGGTGTGTCCTGTAGAAAGCCTGTTTAACTTCTCTGGCACTCGGTTGTCAGTCAGATTGTCGAGATCTGTCCCAAGGTGCATGTCGCTTTACATTAGGTCTAAAAAAATTAGTCGCTTTGCTGAGGCGCATGCAGAACCTCCACAGGAAAGCTCTTTTGAAAATACCAAAAATTCTGGAGGATTTAGTTTTTTAGACACCTGAAATGACACCTTTTAGACACCTGAAATGACACAAGCATGAATCAAATTCTCTGAAAAGGAACTGAAGTGGAACGGACAAAGGATGAGGATAAAACTCAGATGTGTTGTCACTAAATAAATATATATATCACATTAGAAATAAAAAGACCAGTTGCAATAAACTGGGATTTCCCCCCCTTCTTCTCTCTACGTAAATATCTACCCAGGGGTTCGTCCAACAGGACAACAGCTAAAGCAGTAATCACACGTCTCACTTCTCACAATTATTCATCTGGGTTCCTCGGCTGCAGGAAACTCGATCTCATACGCTTGTTTAAGAAGTGACGGTGATCTATCTCGACACCTGGATTGGATTCTGCTTGACCTGTGAGTCTCGTTAGATAAAAGCACCTGCTGGGTGAATAAATGTAAACGGACACTTTTCCCAGAGAGAGGATTGCGGTACAGGAGCACAGCTGACCTGTCTGAAAACACACGCATAAAAAGAGGCTCTGAAAAAAGATCTGCCTGAAACGCCGGCTGAAATGCCGCTGCTTTTGTGAATTTGTAAAAGCTCGTCGAGAGGCCAGTGTCATGGAAACGAGCTGGAACAGCTAACCGTACACAAGCGCAGAGAGCACGCACAGCTGCTGAACACACACACACACACGATTCCTCTCTAAACACCAGGCCTGTTATAAGGGGCAATTTTACAGAAATGATTAGCTTTGATCTTGAAATTTACTCTTTTACCTTTTATTATTATTTTTTAACGCCGACACTGGAGACTCCTTCCATAAAACTGTCTCCTTAATAAAACGTCCCCATATCAGTGATTACACACCTTGTTTTGTTTATTTTTTATTTTTTTCAAATCTGTTCCACTTTGCACGTCTTTGCGCAAATGGTTACTATAGAAACAATGCTGTTTTCAAACAAGTGTGTTTATATTAATCAAAACCTTCTGACCAATCAGATTGGAGTATCCAAAAGCAGCGTAAATAGAATTTAATCGTTCTTATCCTGATAGTCACCTTTTATTGCGACTTCTCATATTGTAATGTCAAATTTGTTTATTTAAAAGTTTCTATAGATTAATGTACATGTTTAGTTACATTTCAGATTAAAACCCTGATGATGTCATGCATGCAGTCTGCCACAAGCTTCTCCTAATTGGAAATGTACTCGACAATAACAATGTCTTGAATGTCACAATTTTTAGATTTACTCTACGATTGAATTACCTCGGACGTGGAAGTCGGAGCTCGTATTAATGCCGTTGACATGCAGCAAGCTAGCCTGCTATCTGTGAAGATGATGTGTATATATGCAACATAAGGCTTTACCGTTTACACTTTGAGCAGCCATCTTGAATTTCTTCCTGAACTCAGTGTTGGAGAGACTTTCTCGTCGTAGACGTGTTTACGGGTTCCTTCGAGGGGGGTCAACTGATAGTATGGAAAACCCTCTCTCAAGTAGGTTCAACATAGAACCCTAGTTGAGTTCTGAAAGTCTTTAAGGGAAGATGATTTACCACCTAGATGGAGCACCTGAATATTCTCACCCTATGCAAATTGCTCTCATCTCACTAACAAATCTGGCCGTGTGTTTGTTCAGGGCAGATGGTCAACGTTATCTCACCCAGACAGGGCCATTTGTTCTCAAGGTGTGAGACCAGGACAGGAAGCCATGTCCTGGAGAGATGGCAACACAAAAGCAGGGCTTCTTTTGTCCAGACCTATCATCAAAATGACCACACACACACACACACACACACACACACACACACACACACACACACACACACACACCTTTTACTTTTCCCTAAGAGGCTGTGAGAGTTATCATTGGTTTCTAAACATAGCTTACCTTTCACTGGGATGATAAGCTCTTTTAATTAAAAAGAAAAAAAAAAAAATTGTCTTCATTAACGTGACAAATAAATACAATAAAATAAATAAAATTTGATTTTGATTTAATTTGGAAGCAAATATGATGAGCAAATAATGTGGTGAAAGAAGAGCCGAGAGACGCCTAAAGAGCTCTCAAGCTATGTTTACATGAACACAATAACCTAGGTATGTTTAAGTAAGGTTTTTTAAGTGTTAATTAGAACAATTTTAGCAAAAGGTCATGTGACTGGGCATGTCTGAGAGAGGGAGAGAGAGAGAGAGAGAGAGAGAGAAACTTGTACATGCAAACACACCGTCACACCTACCATATGGCTGGGGCATAATAAACCACTATGTTCCCAAGGCCTTTGTTAGCATACACAACCACACACAAGCATGTGGTTGTTGTTCTGGACGCTGGGTTTTAAAGGTGCC